>NC_134358.1:572178939-572185875 GCF_048569485.1 Anomaloglossus baeobatrachus
ATTTGTCTTCAATGAAAAAAAAAAAAAAAATTGTCATAAAGCCAAATTGGATATAATTCCACACCAAACATAAAAAAGGGGGTGGACAAAAGTATTGGCACTGTGTGAATAATCATGTGATGCTTCTGTAATTTGTGTAATAACAGCCCCTGTAACTTACCTGTGGCACCTAACAGCTGCTGGCAATAACTAAATCACACTTGCAGCAGGTGACATGGATTAAAGTTGCCTCAACCTCTGTCCTGTGTCCTTGTGTGCACCACATTGAGCATGGAGAAAAGAAAGAAGACCAAAGAACTGTCTGAGGACTTGAGAATCCAAATTGTGAGGAAGCATGAACAATCTCAAGGCTACAAGTCCATCTCCAAAGACCTGAAAGTTCCTGTGTCTACGGTGCGCAGTATCATCAAGAAGTGTAAAGCCCCTGGCACTGTGGCACCTCCCTAGATGTGGAAGGAAAAGAAAAATTGACGAGAGATTTCAACGCAAGATTGTGCGGATGGTGGATAAAGAACCTCGACTAATATCCAAACAAGTTCAAGCTGCCCTGCAGTCCGAGGGTATAACAGTGTCAACCCGTACTATCCGTCGGCGTCTGAATGAAAAGGGACTGTATGGTAGGATACCCAGGAAGACCCCACTTCTTACCCCGAGACATAAAAAAGCCAGGCTGGAGTTTGCCAAAACTTATCAACATAGAGTTTACAGGAAAAAAAAAAAAAAGAGGCATTCAAAGAAAAGAACACGGTCCCTACAGTCAAACATGGCGGAGGTTCCCTGATGTTTTGGGGTTGCTTTGCCGCCTCTGGCACTGGACTGCTTGACCGTGTTATTGGCATTATGAAGTCTGAAGACTACCAACAAATTTTGCAGCATAATGTAGGGATCAGTGTGAGAAAGCTGGGTCTTCATCAGAGGTCATGGGTCTTCCAGCAGGACAATGACCCAAAACACACTTTAAAAAGCACTAGAAAATGGTTTGAGAAAATGCAAATGGAGAATACTAAAGTGGCCAGCAATGAGTCCAGACCTGAACCCCATAGAACACCTGTGGAGAGATCTCACAATGGCAGTTTGGAGAAGGCCCCCTTCACATCTCAGGGACCTGGAGCAGTTTGCCAAAGAATGGTCTAAAATTCCAGCAGAGCATTGTAAGAGACTCATTGATAGTTACCGGGGGCGGTTGTGCGCAGTTATTTTGGCTAAAGGTTGTGCAACCAAGTATTAGGCTAAGGGTGCCAATACTTTTGTCTGGCCCATTTTTGGAGTTTTGTGTGAAATGATCAATGATTTGATTTTTGTTTCATTCTCTTGTGTTTTTCATTGCAAGCAAAATAAATGAAGATAATACCAAAGAATTTGTGATTGCAATCATCTTCAAGAAGACACTGAGTATTATCTGACAGAACTGCAGGGGTGCCAATACTTTTGGCCAGCACTGTACATTGGGGAGTGACGGCAGTCATTTGTCGTTTTCTGCATCCCCTATATCATTAGTGTGAAACTTGCGGTCCTCCTGCAGTCGCGCTGCCCTCCCCCTGCGGTCCTCCTGCAGTCGCGCTGCCCTCCCCCTGCGGTCCTCCTGCAGTCGCGCTGCCCTCCCCCTGCGGTCCTCCTGCAGTCGCGCTGCCCTCCCCCTGCGGTCCTCCTGCAGTCGCGCTGCCCTCCCCCTGCGGTCCTCCTGCAGTCGCGCTGCCCTCCCCCTGCGGTCCTCCTGCAGTCGCGCTGCCCTCCCCCTGCGGTCCTCCTGCAGTCGCGCTGCCCTCCCCCTGCGGTCCTCCTGCAGTCGCGCTGCCCTCCCCCTGCGGTCCTCCTGCAGTCGCGCTGCCCTCCCCCTGCGGTCCTCCTGCAGTCGCGCTGCCCTCCCCCTGCGGTCCTCCTGCAGTCGCGCTGCCCTCCCCCTGCGGTCCTCCTGCAGTCGCGCTGCCCTCCCCCTGCGGTCCTCCTGCAGTCGCGCTGCCCTCCCCCTGCGGTCCTCCTGCAGTCGCGCTGCCCTCCCCCTGCGGTCCTCCTGCAGTCGCGCTGCCCTCCCCTGCGGTCCTCCTGTGCTGCGATCATCCTCTGGTCATGCTGCCAAGCGATCGTCCTGCTGACTGTTTCCAGACACCGAGCACAAGTGCAGGATAAATAGAGAAATAAAGGAGAATGCAGATAAAGGGGAAATAGGAATAAAGAGGAGATAATCCGCAGCAGTGTGAATGGAGGAATTCTGCACAGGCGGCTTCTCACTGGCAGGAGACTCCTCGCTATAGAGACGGCGGCGCATAATGGCGGAGCCGAGAGGAAGGGAAGCGGCAGAGGAAGAACAGCAAGAAGAATGGAGGAGCTCCGTGTATCCGCCGGGGACTGACCGTCTGACCCGCCAACACCGGACACAGCCCCGGCCGCTCCTCCCGGGAACACGGAGCCTCCTCCTCTGAGGCCGCAGGATTCCGGGGCCTCCGCTGTGCGCTGCACTGAGGGGACAGCGGCGCTCCGGCCGGATGTGACGTCACACACTACGGGGTCTCCTCCTCTGAGGCCGCAGGATTCCGGGGCCTCCGCTGTGCGCTGCACTGAGGGGACAGCGGCGCTCCGGCCGGATGTGACGTCACACACTACGGGGTCTCCTCCTCTGAGGCCGCAGGATTCCGGGGCCTCCGCTGTGCGCTGCACTGAGGGGACAGCGGCGCTCCGGCCGGATGTGACGTCACACACTACGGAGTCTCCAAGGGTCCAAAACAGAACGCATTGAGAGAAATCGTGGCTCCCGTTCCATCAGGCTCCGCTGCAGCGACAGCACGCGCGCATTCTACACTGGGAGATGCTAGACTTATGGTCTTTTTACAGGTATGACGTAATTTGTCACGTGATCGGGGCGTGTTCAAAAGTTTCCACACGATATACACTGTTTTTTCTAAGTTCACGTGGTCACCAGTTTATGGCTACTTTCACACTTGCGTTGGACGGGATCCATAGCATTGCGTTGTGTGACGGATGCGTTGCATATAGTGGCACAACGCAATGCTATGGATCGTACAAAATAACACAATCAGTTACAGGTTTTTTTCCCTGACTTTACACATCTGAGCATGCGCAGTTGGGTAAAGACAATGCGTTAACTGAATCCGTCAAAATGACGGATTCTAACGGAATCCTCCACCATAGGCGTCCATTATAAAAACAACGGACGCTGACGGAATGCTGCAGGTTGCGTTTTTTTGACACTCCGCCAAGTGCAGAAAATCGCTACATGCAGCGTTCCATCTGCCCGACTGTCACTGACGGTCAGCGCCAAAACAACTGATGCGCCGCGGGGCAGATGCAACACAAGACCATCCGTTGCTATCCGTAGCTAATATAAGTCTATGAGGAGTATAACGGTTTCCTGCAACGGTTACCGTAATTCCTCAAGGCTGCGGATAGCAACGGAAGCCGTCCAACGCTTAAAAGGGGTGGGATGAGAGGAAACATCGCTACGCCCACCAGCCTAACCACGCCCACTAACCTGGGAGGAGCCCGTACCTTCTATTCTAGCCTCTCCCTGAGCGGACGGGTGAGGGCTGCGGCCGGATGTGACGTCACAGTCTACGGGTCTCCTCCTGTGAGGCCGGGTGCGGGCTGCGGCCGGATGTGACGTCACAGTCTACGGGTCTCCTCCTGTGAGGCCAGGTGCGGGCTGCGGTCGGATGTGACGTCACAGTGTACGGGGTCTCCTCCTCCTGTGAGGCCGGATGTGACGTCACACACTACGGGGTCTCCTCCTCCTGTGAGGCCGGGTGCGGGCTGCGGTCGGATGTGACGTCACACACTACGGGGTCTGCTCCTCCTGTGAGGCCGGGTGCGGGCTGCGGTCGGGAGACTGAGGCTCTGCGGCTCCTCCTCCCCCGGGGCCCGGATGTTGCAGGTTTGGCCGCTGCTGGTTCTCCCCCATGTCTGGCATAGGGACATTGTATGGGAATTCCGCCCTCTTGTGTCTCCTGGAGGTCATTTCCTTACAGTCATGTGACTTTGGCTTCTCTTGTTTGTGGCGTTATCTCCTCTATGTGATCAGATTATCGCAGCACTAGTGCAGGTTCTGGCAGGTTTCCCTTATCCAACATGGCCGCTGCGTCGTCATGCGCCCAATGAGCGCGCGCTGAGCCTAGTCATGTGACTGGTGTGTGGGTGTGTGCAGGCTCCGCCCATCTGCGTGTATTGGTGGGTTCTCGTCAGTGCGGTCACATGGTGGATGCCCCGCCCCTCTGTAGAGCGCGTCTTCTGGCTCCAGTTCTGTGGTGAGTGATTCTCCCTCTTCTCTCCTCACATGCGCTGTTGAGCGGCCTCCGCCCGATGTTGGGTGTGGCCGGTGCTGGTTGGGGCCCCCAGGATCCCCCTCCCCCAGTATACGGAGGCTGCAGTGGAGATACTTGTACTATTGGCTATTGTGATTTTGCTTTTTGTTTTGGTTTCTGCTCCTGAACTGTTAGGCCCTGTGCACACGCTGCGGTTTTTGCTGCGCATCATACTCACCAATCACCGTTCAGCTGTCGCACTTCTCCCGCGTCAGCTCTTTCATCTTCCAGAGCCGCCGCTCATAACATAACACCTTCCCTGCTCACCGGTGGCTGTGATTGGTTGCAGTCAGACACGCCCCCATGCTGAGTGACAGCTGTCTGACTGCAACCAATCACAGACGCCAGTGGGCAGGTCTATAGCGTACAGTAAAATGAATAATTAAAAAAAAAACAGCTTGCGGTCCCCCCCAATTTTGATAACCAGCCAGGATAAAGCATCACAGCTTGGGGCTGGTATTTTTAGGTTGGGGGCTCCCCAGCCTGAGAATATCAGCCAGCAGCCGCCCGGAATTGCTGCCTCCATTAGATGCAACAATCTCGGGAGTTTTCCCGGCTTTTCTCGTTGCCGTGATGCGGTGGCAATTGGGGTAATGAGTTAATGGCAGCAGCCCATAGCTGCCACTAAGTCCTAGTTTAGTGATTGCAGGCGTCTATGACACCTCCTCATCACTAAACTGTAAGTGAAAGTAAATAAACTCAAACACCCCAAAAATCCTTTCTTTGAAATAAAAGACAAAAAGGCCCCCTCTTTCACCACTTTATTAACACTTAGTAACAGCCCTCCAGCTCCGATGTAATCCACACAAGGTCCCACGACGCTTCCAGCGCTGCTACACCTGACACAGCGAGCGCCATAGACCATGACTGCTCACTGTGAGGGTCAGGACGCAAGTGAAGTGAGCCTCTGGGATCAGCGGTGACTTCACTCATGTGCTTTGCAGTGGCAGGTGGAGGACTCCAGCGGTCACTGCACATCAGCTGACTGAGGTCACCGCTGATCTTATACTCACCTTCTCCAGTGAGGCTGCCTCCGGACGCTGCTCTCCTGCTTCCAGGCAGGCTCATGCATATGCAGTTATGCAGGGCACAGCTGACCCGTAAGTAGCAGAGCGCTGCAGACAGTCGCACGGGACACAGCATTGCGGGGGGCTTCAGAACCATGGACAGAAGGAGCGGGTACAGGTGAGTACCTCCTCTGTGCTATCCAAATAACGCAGGGACATACCGCAGCAAACCACGGTAACACCACATATGCATTCCGGGTGCGGTTTTCTATGTTTTTTGCCGCAAGTGCGGCAATTCTTTCAGAGGGTGCGGGTTTTTCTTAAGAAAAATTCATTTTCTACATTTTTCTAGTGCGCACATAGCCTTACAGTGAACGCTTAACCACGGTTCACAAGTTACCTCTGCTCCTGACCTAATTAATGTGGATCAAGTGCCTGCTTAAAGGGAACCTGTCGCGTCAAAAAAGCGTTCTGACCTACAAGCAGCAGCCGCCTGTGTGAGCTGCTAACCCCTTCCTACCCATCCCTGTGTTGTTATATGGTGTAATAATATACGTTTTATTACTTTCATATATCCTATGTAAATAGTATAGGTCTCTAGCCCCATGGACGTCTGCATGCTACAGGGGCGTGATACCATGGATCTACATGAGCGACGTCACGTCTGCAGCTTCAGAATCTCACGCGTGCTTACCATTCTCGCCGCCTTGTCATCCTGGCGCTTCTCGGCCCCACCCGTGCCCTCCGCTCTGCTAATGACTTAAGGACTGACATCCTCAACCAATTCGAACCTCCCACTCCCGTCTTCAAGATTTCTCACGAGCTGCGCCTATGCTCTGGAACACACTACCAAGAGAAATCCGATTAATTCCCAACATCCACACCTTTAAAGGGAATGTTATCATCAGAAAAAAAAAAATAAATAAATACCTGAAAAAATGTAAAGTAATATTATTTTAATGTTTTGTTTAAATATTATTTTCTTTTTTTAATTGAGCAAAATGTATAAAAAAAAATTAAAAAGTTTAATATTTTCCACTGTTTCCACTGTTAAACACTAGGGGGAGCAGCTTATGAAATCCTACGGAAATCCCACTGTAGGAAAAAAGCTCACGTTACAGCTGCAGTAAAGTGGGCGGAGTCTGCTCTCCTTTGTGTGATGGCACGCCTCCCCCTCCAAATCTGAGGGTTTACAAAGGATAACAGAGAATGACATGTAGGGACACAGTGCACAGCCATTTTGTTGGTGACCAGAAATGTCTAAAGTGTCACCAAGGACAGCAGGAGTATCACACAGGACAGGATTAGATACACGGCTCAGCAGACAGTATCACACAGGACAGGATTAGATACACGGGTCTGCAGACAGTATCACACAGGAGAGGATTAGATACACGGCTCAGCAGACAGTATCACCCAGGCTAGGATTAGATACACGGCTCAGCAGACAGTATCACACAGGATAGGATTAGATACACAGCCCTGCAGACAGTATCACACAGGATAGGATTAGATACACAGCTCAGCAGACAGTATCACACAGGATAGGATTAGATACACAGCCCTGCAGACAGTATCACACAGGAGAGGATTAGATACACTATACCAAGAACAAT
>NC_134358.1:572186075-572226075 GCF_048569485.1 Anomaloglossus baeobatrachus
ATTAGATACACAGCTCAGCAGACAGTATCACACAGGATAGGATTAGATACACAGCCCTGCAGACAGTATCACACAGGAGAGGATTAGATACACTACCAAGAACAATCTGATTAATTCCCAACATCCACACCTTTGAGCAGGCCCTAAAAATGCATTTCTTTAGACTAGCCTATCACCTCACTGCCCTGATCTAATCTAGTCCCTTTCTGCCCTTCATAACAAAAAAATTACTTCCAGTTCTCGTCCCCTGTACCTGTATAAATTCTGGCCAATGACGGGTTCATGCAGCTGGTTTTGAATCCCCTATTAAATCGATGGCTGGACCATATATGACAAGCTTTTCTCCCCCATTCACCTTTTGTGCCTCCCCTAATTCCTCACAGACTGTAAGGCTGCTTTCACACATCCGTTTTTTCCTGTACGGCACAATCCGGCGCTTTGCAGAAAAATCGCAACCGTTTTTTTTGCCGCTGGTTGCAGGGTTTTTTGCATAGACTTTCATTAGTGCCAGATTGTGCCGCATGGGCTTGCGTTCGGTCCGTTTTTTGCCGCATGCGTCAGATTTAGCCGATGCGGCGGCCGGATGGAACGCTGCCTGGCACATTTTTTTGTCCGGCAAAAAAAAAACGCATCGCGCCACATCCGGCCGATGCGGCACGATTTGCAATGCATGCGGCAAACACCACATCCGTCCGCCGCATGCATTTTTTTCCACTGCGCATGCTCAGTAGCGTGCTGCAAGCGGCAAAAACCGGACAGGCCACATGTCAAAAACTTATGCAAAGGATGTGGTATTGTTGCCGCATCCGTTGCATAGGTTTTAGAGCCAGATTGGCCGCCTTTGCTAAAACCGGATGTGTGAAAGCCGCCTAAGCTTACGAGCAGGGCCCTCACTCCTCCTGGGATCTTAGGCCTTGTGCGCACTAGGCGTTTTTGCCGCGTTTTTAGCGGCGTTTTTTTACCGCGTTTTTGTGCTGAAAACGCAGTGACATTGCTTCCCCAGCAATGTCTATGGGTTTTCATAAGTGCTGTCCTCACACAGCGTTTTTTTGTAGCTGCGTTTTTGTGGTGACCACAAAAATGCAGCATGTCAATTATTTCTGCGTTTTTTCACTGCGTTTTTCCCCCCATTGAGTTCAATGAGATGTTAAAAAACGCAATGAAAAACGCATATAGCCGCGTTTCTATGACTAAAAACGCAGCTATAAACGCAAGGGGTGGGCAGTAAAGTGACGTGTACAGGAAGAGGATTCCTTCTGTTGGTAAACACAGAAACATGAATCCTCCCGGTACCGTCACCGCTGCGTCCACCTCCCGTCCTGTGCATGTCAGCTCCGTGCGGCGCCATGTCTGGGCGGGAGGTGGAGGCAGCGGCGAAAACCAAAGTGAACAGTAGAAAAAAAAAAATGTCATATATACTCACCTGTCTGCAGGGTCCCGGTGCCATGCCCGCTCCCAGCCCGTCTCGGTACCGCCGCTCTGGCTGTGTGCAGTCTCCCCGGGGCAGGACCTTGCTTGCAGGACCTGGCGGTGGATCACCTGATGCAGTCACCTGACGCATCAGCTGATCGTAGTCTCGCCGGCTTTTTCGCGCCCAGCCGGCTATCAGCTGATCCTGCCGTCAGGGGACTTCATCAGCTGATTACCGGCAGCTCCTTCAGCGATTGGACGGGATCAGACTCCTGTCCAATCGATCGCTCCAGGAGCTGCGGTAATCAGCACAGCACATAAGTGAGTATTATTTTTTTTTTTTTCTACTGATGCATCAGCTGATTGTATAATCGGCTTTTATACAATCAGCTGCTGTGTGATGGGATTCAGGCACTTGAAGCTGACACATCATCTGATCGCTTTGCCTTCCAGCAAACCGATCAGATGATATTGGATCCGGATTGGACGGCGCGGGACCCTAACCCAGGATTACTGCGGAGGGGGGTTCTTTATTTCAATAAAGATGGAGTCACTAATTGTGTTGTTTTTATTTCTAATAAAAATATTTTTCTGTGCGTTGTGTTTTTTTTTTATTTTTATCATTACTAGAAATTCATGGTGGCCATGTCTAATATTGGCGTGACACCATGAATTTCGGGCTTAGGGCTAGCTGATAATATACAGCTAGCCCTAACTCCATTATTACCTAGCTAGCCACCCGGCATCAGGGCAGCTAGAAGAGTTGGATACAGCGCCAGAAGATGGCACTTCTATGAAAGCGCCATTTTCTGGGACGGCTGCGGACTGCAATTCGCAGTGGGGGTGCCCAGAAAGCATGGGCACCCTGCACTGTGGATTCCAATCCCCAGCTGCCTAGTTGTACCCGGCTGGACTCAAAAATTAGGTGAAGCTCACGTCATTTTTTTTTTTTAATTCATGAAATTCATGAAATAATTAAAAAAAAAAAGGGCTTCTCTATATTTTTGGTTCCCAGCCGGGTACAAATAGGCAGCTGGGGGTTGGGGGCAGCCCGTACCTGCCTGCTGTACCCGGCTAGCATACAAAAATATGGCGAAGCCCATGTCATATTTTTTTTCTTTTTGGGTAAAAAACTGCATACAGTCCTGGATGGAGGATGCTGAGCCTTGTAGTTCTGCAGCTGCTGTCTGCTCTCCTGCATACACTAGTGAATGGAGGATGCTGAGACTTGTAGTTCTGCAGCTGCTGTCTGCTCTCCTGCATACACTAGTGAATGGAGGATGCTGAGCCTTGTAGTTCTGCAGCTGCTGTCTGCTCTCCTGCATACACTAGTGAATGGAGGATGCTGAGCCTTGTAGTTCTCCAGCTGCTGTCTGCTCTCCTGCATACACTAGTTCTGCAGCTGCTGTCTGCTCTCCTGCATACAATGAACATTTTGAAGAAGGAAATGACAGACTTTTTTTTTTTTTTCATCAACAATCTTTAATGGCATTGTGCACTGATTAAAAACGCAGTGAGCAAAAACGCAGCAAAAAACGCACCAAATCGCGGCAAAAACGCATGCGTTTTTGTCGCGTTTTTTAGCCGCGGGTGCGTTTTTTGAGACAAACGCACATAAAAACGCAGCGTGAAAAAAACGCCTAGTGCACACATACCCTAAATGTTGTTATTTTGTATTGTCACATATTGTCTGTACATGTCCCCTCTGAATTGTAAAGCGCTGCGGAATATGTTGGCGCTATAGAAATAAAACTTATTATTATCATTATTATAATTCTGACACGCACTGCTCATGACGGGAACTACAGGCGTCTTCTGAGCATGTGCTGTGCACGTCAGAAGCCAGCAAACACCAGGATGAGGTGGCGAGAATGGTAAGCGCATGCACGAGATTCTGACGTAGCGCCAGCCACGCCGCTGATGTAAATCCATGGTCTCACGCCCACAGGGGCATGATACCATGGAAAGCATGGGCGGTTACACCACCGCTGATTCATGTTACTTTGATAATTCTCAGCAGGCTTTCTTTACTTTGCACCAGATATGACTGCAGGAATGTATTTTTGACTATGCATAGTGCAAATTAGTGGTTTTTGTCAGCCTGTTCATGCTTTATACACCAACATCTGAGGTCTCATGGTGTGTACATGCTGCATTATGGAGGGACTTTTCTTTTTTTGAGTTTCCTCCTTTTTAATTATGTTCTAAAGTGTCTATAAATAAAACTTTTTCACGTTTTGCATATGACTGCTTGGACTCTGTGGTTTTTTTAGATTGGTACATTTAGTGAAGCTGTGCCCCATATACCCATTATTAATTCTGTTTTTTGCTTCTATGGAAAGCATGTAGATGCCCACAGGGCGATGCAACGCCCATGGGGCTTGAGAGCCTGTCTTTTATATAGGACGTATGAAAGTAATAAAACGTTGTTTTATTACTTTCATATTACACAATATAACAACACAGGGATGGGTAGGAAGAGGTTAGCAGCTCACATAGGCTCCTGCTTGTAGGTCAGAACTCTTTTTTGACCTGACAGGTTCCCTTTAAGGCCCGTTTCACACATCCGGCTTTTCACCAGTTTACCAGATCCGGCGCACGCCAGTACAGTGTATACAGTACAATGGCAGCGCGACAAGTGCCGGTCAGATGCTGTCATGTGACCGGAGCATGTGACCCGAAAGTTGCGGCGCTGCCATTCTACTGTATACACTGTACTGGCGTGCGCCGAAACCGACGAAAAGCTGGATGTGTGAAACTGGCCTAAGAAAAATCAACACCGGACAAAGTCAGATGTGAACTCTCTTCTTGACCAGAGCAAAATGGCACCAAGAGACCTTTTATTTGTTATACTCCATCTTATATACGCTAGGGATGGGGGTTTGTTGGGACAGTCTATGGCTTAACCAATGAGCAGATCGGTGATGTTGATTGGCGGGTCTATGATGCCATCGGGGCGGATCTGCTGTGATGCTGATTGGTGGGGCTATGACATCATCTGGCCGGTGATACTGATGGGCAGGGTCTATGACATCATCTGGGCGGTGATGCTGATGGACCGGTCTATGATGTCATCGGGGCGGATCTGCGGTGATGCTGATAGGCGGGTCTATGTCATCGGGGTGGCTCTGCAGTGATGCTGATAGGCGGGTCTATGTCATCGGGGTGGCTCTGCAGTGATGCTGATAGGTGGGTCTATGTCATCGGGGTGGCTCTGCAGTGATGCTGATAGGCGGGTCTATGTCATCGAGGTGGCTCTGCAGTGATGCTGATAGGCGGGTCTATGTCATCGGGGTGGCTCTGCAGTGATGCTGATAGGCGGGTCTGTCATTGGGGTGGCTCTGCAGTGATGCTGATGGGCGGGTCTATGTCATCGGGGTGGCTCTGCAGTGATGCTGATAGGCGGGTCTATGTCATCGGGGTGGCTCTGCAGTGATGCTGATAGGCGGGTCTATGTGATCGGGGTGGCTCTGCAGTGATGCTGATAGGCGGGTCTATGTCATCGGGGTGGCTCTGCAGTGATGCTGATAGGCGGGTCTATGTCATCGGGGTGGCTCTGCAGTGATGCTGATAGGCGGGTCTATGTCATCGAGGTGGCTCTGCAGTGATGCTGATAGGCGGGTCTATGTCATCGGGGTGGCTCTGCAGTGATGCTGATAGGCGGGTCTATGTCATCGGGGTGGCTCTGCAGTGATGCTGATAGGCGGGTCTATGTCATCGGGGTGGCTCTGCAGTGATGCTGATAGGCGGGTCTATGTCATCGGGGTGGCTCTGCAGTGATGCTGATAGGCGGGTCTATGTCATCGGGGTGGCTCTGCGGTGATGCTGATAGGCGGGTCTATGTCATCGTGGTGGCTCTGCGGTCATGCTGATAGGCGGGTCTATGTCATCGGGGTGGCTCTGCAGTGATGCTGATAGGCAGGTCTATGTCATCGGGGTGGCTCTGCAGTGATGCTGATAGGCAGGTCTATGTCATCGGGGTGGCTCTGCAGTGATGCTGATAGGCGGGTCTATGTCATCGAGGTGGCTCTGCAGTGATGCTGATAGGCGGGTCTATGTCATCGGGGTGGCTCTGCAGTGATGCTGATAGGCAGGTCTATGTTATCGGGGTGGCTCTGCAGTGATGCTGATGGGCAGGTCTATGATATCATCAGGGCGGATGCATGGATGTATCTGAACACTGGCTTATGTAAGGCAAATCAATTTCGTTGGACATACTTCCCACAATCCCCTATGTCAAGAGGTTACTTAAGTATTTGATGGAAAGGCCCTCCTCAACAGTCCCCCCCTAAATACTTTATTAACCTTCCGACCCTACCGTGGTCCCCCTAACCCATCAGTCTCAAATACCCGGCTGCAACTCTTTTCGTTTTGCTTCCCGCTATACGAGCAATGCTAATCCTTTGCCCCCATTGGTACAGACTTTGATTAGAGCCGGATGTACTCGCCCTACTCTGGAGCCGGGGACTGTGAAAGACTAAAGGGGGCCGAGTTGCTCTATATTATCTACAGAATAACTAACCTCCTGCCATTATTGAAGTCGGGCCTAGCTGGTCTGTTAAACCTTGGTGTGTGTGTGTGTGTGTGTGTGTGTGTGTGTGTGTGTGTGTGTGTGTGTGTGTGTGTGTGTATATGTATGTATGTATGTATGTATGTATGTATGTATGTATGTATGTATGTATGTATGTATATATATATATATATATATATATATATATATATATATATAATATTACATATCACTGTGTGCAGAATTATTAGGCAAATGAGTATTGTGATCACATGATACTTTTTAGACATGTCATCCTACTCCAAGCTGTATAGCAGGGGTGGGCAATTCATTTTCCCATGGGGCCGCATGAGAAATTGGGATGGTTTTAGAGGGCCGGACTAATATAATTTAACTCTGAGATATATATATATATATCACACACACACATATATACATACACACATGCATATATATACTGTGTGTGTATATAATATATATATACACATACACACAATGTATACATACATACACAATCCCCATATACTAGATCACTACACCTGTAATATGCATCCCTATACACTACACCTGTAATAAACTACACCTCTATATACTATACCACTATATACTACACCCCTATATACACCTGTAATATACTACATCACTATATACTACACCTGTAATAAACTGCAGCACTACATCACTATATACTACACTTGTGATAACCTACATCACTACACCCCTATATACTACACTTGTATTATACTACACCACTACATCCCTATATACGCCTGTATTATACTACACCCCTATATACACCTAGAGAGAGGGGAGCCAGCACGATCTGAAAATGGCATGCATCATATAAAAAGTGCAAATTCACAGATTTATTCCAACTGTACTGTAATATAAATGAGATTTTTAGCAAATAATTGATCAATTCTTTGAGCCACCCCTGCCAACGTCACGGCAAATTTCAATAGGGGGGTCCTACTCTATATTCTTTATTTCATGTGCCATGCGGCCTCCTAGATAAAGTTAAAAGCATAACCATAATGGAACACACATACCTGTAACCTGTATATATAACCGCTTCTATGTTGCAAAAGAGGCAATTGTGGATAGAGGCCAGCCCAGGTCCCAGCATGTGGAGCAAGCTCTGCACATACCAGGACTATATCAGAACTGACCCTCCCAGTGCCAGACAGCAACCATTGATAACCTGCTATATACAGGTTACAGGTATGTGTGCTCCATTATGGTTCTGCTTTTAACTTTATCTAGGAGGCCGCATGGCACATGAAATACAGAATATAGTGTAGGACCCCCCTATTGAGATTTGCCGTGACGTTGGCAGGGGTGGCTCAGAAAATTGATCAATTATTTGCTAAAAATCTCATTTATATTACAGTACAGTTGGAATAAATCTGTGAATTTTCACTTTTTATATGATGCATGCCAATTTCAGATCGTGCTGGTTCCTTTTTTTTCTCTTATGACTGTAGTTATGCTACAATTCTGGTGACTGACCATCACCATACCATGCACGCCTGATTTTGGTTTAAAATGTATTCCTCCTGTTGGGCGCTGTTCAGATTCAGTTACCTCACCCCTTTCCACAGGCAATGCTAATTAAGCACCATTCTTGGATCTGGTCCGCCTTTATCAATGGTTGCTGTCTGGCACTGGGAGGATCAGTTCTGATATAGTCCTGGTATGTGTAGAGCTTGCTCCACATGCTGGGACCTGGGCTGGTCTCTATCCACAATTGCCTTTTTTGCAACATGGAAGCGGCTATATACAGGTTACAGGTATGTGTGCTCCATTATGGTTCTGCTTTTAACTCTATCTAGGAGGCCGCATGGCACATGAAATACAGAATATAGAGTAGGACCCCCCTATTGAGATTTGCCGTGACGTTGGCAGGGGTGGCTCAAAAAATTAATCAATTATTTGCTAAAAATCTCATTTATATTACAGTACAGTTGGAATAAATCTGTGAATTTGCACTTTTTATATGATGCATGCCAATTTCAGATTGTGCTGGTTCCTTTTTTTCCCTATATACACCTGTATTATACTACACCAGTACACCCCTATATACACCTGTATTATACTACACCCCTATATACACCTGTATTATATTACACCAGTACACCCCTATATACACCTGTATTATACTACACCACTACACCCCTATATACACCTGTATTATACTACACCCCTATATACACCTGTATTATACTACACCACTACACCCCTATATACACCTGTATTATACTACACCACTACACCCCTATATATACCTGTATTATACTACACCACTACACCCCTATATACACCTGTATTATACTACACCCCTATATACACCTGTATTATACTACACCACTACACCCCTATATACACCTGTATTATACTACACCCCTATATACACCTGTATTATACTACACCAGTACACCCCTATATACACCTGTATTATACTACACCAGTACACCCCTATATACACCTGTATTATACTACACCACTGCACCCCTATATACACCTGTATTATACTACACCCCTATATACACCTGTATTATACTACACCCCTATATACACCTGTATTATACTACACCACTACACCCCTATATACACCTGTATTATACTACACCCCTATATACACCTGTATTATACTACACCAGTACACCTCTATAGACACCTGTAGTATACTACACCCCTATATACACCTGTATTATACTACACCCCTATATACACCTGTATTATACTACACCACTACACCTCTATAGACACCTGTAGTATACTACACCCCTATATACACCTGTATTATACTACACCCCTATATACACCTGTATTATACTACACCCCTATATACACCTGTATTATACTACACCCCTATATACACCTGTATTATACTACACCCCTATATACACCTGTATTATACTACACCACTACACCCCTATATACACCTGTATTATACTACACCACTACACCCCTATATACACCTGTATTATACTACACCACTACACCCCTACATACACCTGTATTATACTACACCACTACACCCCTATATACACCTGTATTATACTACACCAGTACACCCCTATATACACCTGTAGTATACTACACCCCTATATACACACCTGTATTATACTACACCCCTACACCCCTATATACACCTGTAGTATACTACACCCCTATATACACACCTGTATTATACTACACCCCTATATACACCTGTATTATACTACACCACTACACCCCTATATACACCTGTATTATACTACACCACTACACCCCTATATACACCTGTATTATACTACACCCCTATATACACCTGTATTATACTACACCACTACACCCCTATATACACCTGTATTATACTACACCACTACACCCCTATATACACCTGTATTATACTACACCACTACACCCCTATATACACCTGTATTATACTACACCACTACACCCCTATATACACCTGTATTATACTACACCATTACACCCCTATATACACCTGTATTATACTACACCATTACACCCCTATATACACCTGTTTTATACTACACCACTACACCCCTATATACACCTGTATTATACTACACCAGTACACCCCTATATACACCTGTATTATACTACACCCCTATATACACCTGTATTATACTACACCAGTACACCCCTATATACACCTGTATTATACTACACCACTATATACACCTGTATTATACTACACCAGTACACCCCTATATACACCTGTATTATACTACACCACTACACCCCTATATACACCTGTATTATACTACACCAGTACACCCCTATATACACCTGTATTATACTACACCAGTACACCCCTATATACACCTGTATTATACTACGCCACTACACCCCTATATACACCTGTATTATACTACACCCCTATATACACCTGTATTATACTACACCCCTATATACACCTGTATTATACTACACCCCTGTATACACCTGTATTATACTACACCCATATATACACCTGTATTATACTACACCCATATATACACCTGTATTATACTACACCACTACACCCCTATATACACCTGTATTATACTACACCCATATATACACCTGTATTATACTACACCACTACACCCCTATATACACCTGTATTATACTACACCACTACACCCCTATATACACCTGTATTATACTACACCACTACACCCCTATATACACCTGTAGTATACTACACCCCTATATACACCTGTATTATACTACACCCCTATATACACCTATATTATACTACACCACTACACCTCTATATACACCTGTATTATACTACACCCATATATACACCTGTATTATACTACACCACTACACCCCTATATACACCTGTATTATACTACACCCATATATACACCTGTATTATACTACACCACTACACCCCTATATACACCTGTATTATACTACATCCCTATATACACCTGTATTATACTACACCACTACACCCCTATATACACCTGTATTATACGACACCACTACACCTGTATTATACTACACCCCTATATACACCTGTATTATACTACACCCCTATATACACCTGTATTATACTACACCACTATATACACACCTGTATTATACTACACCCCTATATACACCTGTATTATACTACACCCCTATATACACCTGTATTATACTACACCCCTATATACACCTGTATTATACTACACCACTATATACACCTGTATTACACTACACTATATACACCTGTATTACACTACACCACTATATACACCTGTATTACACTACACCACTATATACACCTGTATTATACTACACCCCTATACACCTGCATTATACTACACCCCTATATACACCTGTATTATACTACACCCCTACACCCCTATATACTACACCTGTATTATACTACACCCCTACACCCCTATATACACCTGTATTATACTACACCCCTATATACTACACCTGCATTATACTACACCACTTCACCCCTATATACACCTGTATTATACTACACCCCTATATACTACACCTGCATTATACTACACCACTACACCCCTATATACACCTGTATTATACTACACCCCTATATACACCTGTATTATACTACACCAGTACACCCCTATATACACCTGTATTATACAGGTGTATATAGGGGTGTAGTATAATACAGGTGTATATAGGGGTGTAGTATAATACTACACCCCTATATACACCTGTATTATACTACACCACTACACCCCTATAAAACTACACCACTATATACTACACCACTACACCCCCCCATATACCACACCTGTAAAACTACATTCCCATATACTACACCCCTACACCCCAAATATTTGTCAACAGTTACCCCCCTCCCGCCCCCCATTATCCCTGCAGGTTACTAGTAACCACTCACCTCTCTTCTTATTGTCCCCTCCTCAGGCACCTCCATACCAGCCCCCCGCTGAGCGGCTTCTCTTTTACATGCCCAGGCTGCGCCGATGCGGTTTTCTTAGCAGCCCCCTGCTTCTCTCCGTACGGGTCCCGCCGCTGCAGCAGCTTCTCCTGCCGGGCGGGAACTTTTCAAATGACACACGCGCGCAGCACTGACGATATCAGGGCACGCGTGTGTCACAGAGAAAAGTTGCCGGGCAGGGAACAGAGGAGAGATTCCTGCGTTCCACTGCCTACACCGTGCGGCGCTGCAGGATCTGTCCTCTGTTCCCTGCCCGGCACACAGCGTGTGATGAGGACAATCTGACCACGGGCCTCCCGGAGCCTGGAACTCCGGACAACAGGTCAGATTGCCCTCATCAGTGACCGGCCAGCAAGGACACCCTGAACCAGACGGGACGGTCACAGAGAGCAGGCGGGCCGGATGTGGCCCGCGGGCCGCCCCTTGCCCAGGTCTGTTGTATAGGCTGAGAGCCAACTACCAATTAAGTAAATCAGGTGATGTGCGTCTCTGTAATGAGGAGGGGTGCAGTGTAATGACATCAACACCCTATATAAGGGGTGCTTCATTATTAGGCAACTTCCTTTCCTTTGGCAAAATGGGTCAGAAGAGAGATTTGACGGGCTCTGAAAAGTCCAAAATTGTGCGCTGTCTTGCAGAGGGATGCAGCAGTCTTGAAATTGCCAAACTTTTGAAGCGTGATCACCGAACAATCAAGCGTTTCATGGCAAATAGCCAACAGTGTCGCAAGAAGCGTGCTGGGCAAAAACAACGCAAAATAACTGCCCATGAATTGAGGAAAATCAAGCGTGAAGCTGCCAAGATGCCATTTGCCACCAGTTTGGCCTATTTCAGAGCTGCAACGTTACTGGAGTATCAAAAAGCACAAGGCGTGCCATACTCAGGGACAGGCCAAGGTAAGGAAGGCCGAAAACCACCACCTCTGACCAAGACACAGAAGATAAAACCTCAAGACTGGGCCAAGAAATATCCTAAGGCCCTGTGCGCACTTACCGGATTTTGCCGCGGATTTTCTGCGGATTTACTGCATGTTTCGCTGCAGAAAATGTTCATAACATCTCTGCAGTGAATCACCAGCAAAACCTATGGGGAAAAAAAATCCTGTGCGCACTGGGCGGAATTTGACACCTGCATGTTTTGCTGTGGGATTCCCGCAGCAAAAACAATTGCATGTCAGTTCTGTTCCGCACGTGGCTGCGGCATTTCACTCCATTGACTCCAATGTAATCGTGAAATCCCGCAGGGAATAACGCAGGCAGCAAATTCTGTGTGGTTCACTGCGTTTTGCTGCGTTATTCCCTGCGGTATTTCGCGGTAATGTACATCGCTTGCCTGCGGTTTTGCAGGGAAGTGATGTCATTACAGGAAGAGGAAGCCGTGCAGAGAGTAAACACACACAGATCACAGACACACACAGACATCACAGACATATAGAATACACACACAGACACATAGAACACACATAGAAAGCAAACGGAAATATAGAAAAAAAAACACATGGGCTCCGCTGTATATTTACCGTCCAGCCGAGGTAAGCACACAGCGGCGGCCCGGTATTCTCAGGCTGGGGAGGGAGAGGGGCAGGGTTAATGTCCCCCGCCTCACTCCCCCTCCCGCAGCCGAGAATATCAGCCGCAGCTGCCCCGGCACTGTCGCATGCATTATGCGGCAGTACCGGCGTGTCCCCGGCTCTTCCTGCAGCCGTGTAGCAGTGGCAGTCAGGGTAATACAAGGAGTTAATGGTGGCGGATCGCCGCCATTAACTCCAGGCTTGATCATGGCAGCGTCTATGTGACAGCTGACATGATCAACCCGTAAGTAAAGTGAAAAAACACATTGAAAAATCCTTAATTTTAAATAAAAGACAAACAAGCCTCGTTCACCCTTTTATTAACCCCTCCCGAAACAAAGCTCCTGCGTAGTCCAGAGCTCTGGCGTCCTGCGATGCCTGCATCCAGCCGCGACTGACACAGACACAGCGCTGAATGAATGCAGCAGACAGCAGAGGTAACCACAGGGCATTTCCCACGACCGGTAATGTGAACTCACTGCCGACCATGAGAAATGCAGTGTGCTCACAGGGACTCTGTCTATCCCTCTATCTATCTATCCTTCTATCTATCCCTCTGTCTGTCTATTCTTCTATCTATTCTTCTGTCTATTTCTCTATCTCAGAATTAAATGACTTTTTTTTTTTTTCTCAATGTGCTTTATTGCATTGAATGCAATAAAGCACATACCAACCCGCACGCGGAAAAACCACGGCAATACTGCGGTAAAACCGCATGCGGTTTTCGGGTGCGGTCTGCCGCGGTTTTTTTCCGCGGGTGCGGTAATCTTTAAATACCTGCGGAATTTTCTTGAGAAAATTCCATTTTCCAGTGCGCACAGGGCCTACTGATTTTAAACAAGTGAGATGGGAATAGATTTGTTTTTTATGAAGTTGCCTAATAATTCTGCACAGTAATAGTTACCTGCACAAACAGATATCCCCTAAGATAAACAAATCTAAAAACCCCTCCAACTGCCAAAAATATTAAGCTTTGATATTTGAGTCTTTTGGGTGATTGAGAACATAGTTGTTGATCAATAATAAAAAATATCCTCTAAAACACAACTTGCCTAATAATTCTGCACACAGTGTAGTGTAATTGATAAATCTTTGTTGGTTGTAGTAGATGTAATTGAGCCAGTCTACGTTTTTATTTATAGTCACTAGAGGCAGTATAAATGACTCAAAACCTGCTTTGACTTGATTTCTTGCTTTAAATTCTTCTGGTACCCCCCTTTGGGACCCCTATAGCATTGATATAAACATGGGGGTCAAAATTGCCTTTTGGTTCGGGATTTATCATTTTGTTCTGTCTAGACCCTCTGATGTTAGGGCTTCCTCACCTTTTGCCGCTATGTAGAAGGGCATTATCATCATAGTATCATAGTTTTAAGGTTGAAGGGAGACTCTAATAAGTCCATCTAGTTCAACCCGTAGCCTAACATGTTGATCCAGAGGAAGTAAAAAAAAAACCAATGTGGCAAACAAGCTCCAATAGGGAAAAAAATTCCTTCCTGACTCCACATCCGGCAATCAGACTAGTTCCCTGGATCAACACCCTGTCATGAAATCCAATATACCGTATTTTTCGCTTTATAAAACGCACCCCCAAATTTGGTGAAGGAAAAGAGAATTTTTTTTTTTTAATGTTAAATGGGGTCCATCTTATAATGCCAGTGTCCCTCTAACAAATTATATAGGGTATATGTCCCTCATAGCCCCCCCATCCTAAAATTAGCCCCCTTAATCTGGATATGGCCCCCTTATATTGAATATAGCCCTCTTGTGATGGCACACATTCCCTTGTGCTGCCTATGGCCCCCTATGGATTGCATACATTCCCATGTGCTGCCTATGGCCCCCTATGGATTGCATACATTCCCCTGTGCTGCCTATGGCCCCCTATGGATTGCATACATTCCCCTGTGCTGCCTATGGTCCCCTATGGATTGCACACGTTCCCCTGTGTTGCCTATGGCCCCCTATGGATTGCATACATTCCCATGTGCTGCCTATGGCCCCCTATGGATTGCATACATTCCCCTGTGCTGCCTATGGCCCCCTATGGATTGCATACATTCCCCTGTGCTGCCTATGGTCCCCTATGGATTGCACACGTTCCCCTGTGTTGCCTATGGCCCCCTATGGATTGCACACGTTTCCCTGTGTTGCCTATGGCCCCCTATGGATTGCACACGTTTCCCTGTGTTAGATAGCGCCCCCATGCTGCTGCCTATGGCCCCTATAGATCGCACAAGTCCCCCTGTGTTAGATATCGCCCCCATAGTGCTGCCCATGGCCCCTATATAGATCGCACAAGTCCCCCTGTGTTAGATATCGCCCCCAGGCTGCTGCCCATAGTAAAATAAAACACTCTTTCCTTACCTCCTCCAGCGCTGATCTCCCTCCGTGCTTCTGTTCTTCCACTTCCTGGTTCTTGGTGCCGGTCATGTGATCGGCCCAGCAGACTGAGATCTCTGCCTGCCTGATCACAGTGGAAGCAGGGACACGGGGAGATACGCTGGAGGGGGTAAGTAAAGCTTTTTTATTTTAGAATGAACAGCAGCCTGGGGGCCAAATCTAACACGGGGGGGGGGGGGGGGGGATCATGTGCCATCACAGGGGGGAGCAGAGACATATAATATGCACCGCTGCCCCAGCCCCTCACTGCGGTGCGATTTCAGCACAACCGGAGATGGACAGCGGCTGTTCATATTATATGAGCGGGAGCAGGAGATCAAACGCTGCCGCTGCAGCGTTCACCTGCCCCCACCTCCGCTGGACCTTGCAGTGTGTATATGTATGTGTATGTATATGTATATATAATATATATTACACCCCCCCCCTGTATATTCGGCTTCTAAGACGTACCCACTACTTTCCCCCAAAATTTGGAGGAACAAAAGTGCGTCTTACAAATCGAAAAATACGGTACATAACTGGTAATATTACATTTTTTAAGAAAGGCGTCCAGGCTCTGCTTAATGTTAGAAAAAACAAAAAGCCAGCACCAAATGTGCACTGCGGCACCAAACATTCCAAACTGTACTTATTATAAAAAATGTTTTGAGATTTTTGGCAAAAAATTGCAATTTCTTGAGCTGCTTCGCCACGTCACGGCAAATCTCATTTGAAGCAGTCCTACACTAAAATATTTTTATAAAATGTGCCATATGGCCTCACATATGAATGGTAGAACTGCTCTTAGCAGCACTCACCTGGTCTATTTCAATCCCGTACCCATGACTGAGTCATGGCTGTGGGCGGGACAGGTCCAAGCAAATGCTGCATGAAGTAAATAGCCTGTGGACAAAGCCTGATGACTTAATGTGAACAGTCACCAACCGCCAAAATCCAGACAGATGGAATACATCCCAAATTGGGGTTCATAGCAAGGTGGGGGTCAGCCACCGACCAATTCAATGAAGAAAAAACAAAAAGCCAGCACCAAATGTGCACTACAGATCCAAATCTAACACAGGGGGGGATCATGTGCCATCACAGGGGGGAGCAGAGACATATAATATGCACCGCTGCCCCAGCCCCTCACTGCGGTGCGATTTCAGCACCACCGGAGATGGACAGCGGCTGTGCATATTATATGAGCGGGAGCAGGAGATCAAACGCTGCCGCTGCAGCGTTCACCTGCCCCCACCTCCGCTGGACCTTGCAGTGTGTATATGTATGTGTATGTATATGTATATATAATATATATTACAACCCCCCCCCCTGTATATTCGGCTTATAAGACGTACCCACTACTTTCCCCCAAAATTTGGAGGAACAAAAGTGCGTCTTACAAATCGAAAAATACGGTACATAACTGGTAATATTACATTTTTTAAGAAAGGCGTCCAGGCTCTGCTTAATGTTAGTAGTGAATCACTCATTACAACATCATGCGGCAGAGAGTTCCATAGTCTCACTGCTCGTACAGTAAAGAATCCTCGTCTGTGATTATGATTAAACGTTCGATAGGGCAGTAAGACCCTCATTTCAGAACCCAATACAATATAATGCTTAATACAGATACAATATGCTTCACACAGTTTAATTGGTCACGATGACCTGTAGACTCTCAGGTGATTATATTACACAAGTACCAGTTTGTACCAGGCACACCTATGATTATATTACTGTAATAAAGATAATTACGTGCGAAACATAATTTTCTGCTGAAATAAACATATTGATCAGCTATTACTTATCTATACCGAAACTGCAGATGTCAGGAATAATATTAACAAACTAGAAGGTGGCCCAATTCTACGCATCGGGTATTCTAGAATTTACGTATTGTGTAGTTAATGTATGATTTTTATTATATATATCAGATAGATGTTGTTGTGTGTAGTTACCAAGTGTTTGTGTAGGGGCTGTACATGTTCTGGGTGTTGTCTGGGTGTGGGGGGGGTGAGAGCGGTGTTGTTTGTGTGTTGCGTTGTGTGTGTTGCGTTGTTTGTGGAGCGCTGTGTGTCTGTAGCGTTGTGTGTGTGTTGTGCGGTTTGTGGGGTGTGTGTGTGTTTTGGTGGGAGGTATATTTTGTGCAATGTGTGTGTTGTGCGGTATGTGCGTATATTTGTGTGCGCCGCAGTGTTTGTGTGTTGGGTGTTGTGTGTGTGCGGTGTTGTCTGTGTGTGTGGGTGTCTGTGTAGGGCGGTGTTTGTGGTTCCCAGTGTGTGTGTGTTGTGCAGTGCGTGTGTGGCGGTGTGTGTGTGTGTGTGTGTTTTGGGGGGAGGTGTGCACCCCCCATCGTGCTCCATCCCCCATGCTGCGCACCCCCCATCGTGCTCCATCCCCCATGCTGCGCACCCCCCATCGTGCTCCATCCCCCATGCTGCGCACCCCCCATCGTGCTCCATCCCCCATGCTGCGCACTCCCCATCGTGCTCCATCCCCCATGCTGCGCACTCCCCATCGTGCTCCATCCCCCATGCTGCGCACTCCCCATCGTGCTCCATCCCCCATGCTGCGCACTCCCCATCGTGCTCCATCCCCCATGCTGCGCACTCCCCATCGTGCTCCATCCCCCATGCTGCGCACTCCCCATCGTGCTCCATCCCCCATGCTGCGCACTCCCCATCGTGCTCCATCCCCCATGCTGCGCACTCCCCATCGTGCTCCATCCCCCATGCTGCGCACTCCCCATCGTGCTCCATCCCCCATGCTGCGCACTCCCCATCGTGCTCCATCCCCCATGCTGCGCACTCCCCATCGTGCTCCATCCCCCATGCTGTGCACTCCCCATCGTGCTCCATCCCCCATGCTGTGCACCCCCCATCGTGCTCCATCCCCCATGCTGTGCACCCCCCATCGTGCTCCATCCCCTATGCTGCACACCCCCCATCGTGCTCCAAAGTCACACATCAGACAGTATACACGCACACATCCTATCGCATACACGCACACATCCTATCGCATACACGCACACATCCTATCGCATACATGCACACACACACTGACGATATCGCACATACGCGCTCACACACTCACAACATCCGGAGATACCACATGCTTCCGGCTATGTGATCCTCCGGCAGGTCCTGGAAGGTCACTGCACGCACAGTATCGCCGCCGAGAAGCAAGCGATATCATGGGATGTTGTGAGTGTGTAGATGCGATCTGATGTGTATGTGTTCCGCCGCTGCAGGACCTTGATGCGCTCACCTGGGAGCCGGTGTACGCTGGTAACCATGCTACACAATATTACATGGTTACCAGCGTACCCCGCCCCCTGCTCACACGGGAGCCCACACCAGCGTACGCTGGCAACCCCAGCAATGCGAGGGTATGTGTCGGCTGGGTTGGCGGCGTACGCTGATGTGGGCTCCCGGGGGTACAGCACTCACCTGGGAGTCGGGGCTCCGTGTCGTTTCGGGGAATGCGTGCAGGGGGCGGGGCCAGAGCGAGCGTGCAATGCGTGAGGGGGGCGGGGCGTGGCAGAGTTGCCATTGCGTGCAGGGGGCCGGGGCGAGAGGCCAATCCGTGTGGGGGGCCGAGGCGAGGCGAACGGCCAATCCGTGCAGGGGGGCGGAGCCGAGGCGAGCGGCCAATCCGCTGTTTGTCACCGTAAGGACACAATTTTGGAGCAAGACAGACAGACAGACAGAATAAGACAATTATATATATATATAGATGATCATACGATGTATTAGCTCATAATGAACTTTGGTTAAACACACCTACCCATATGTCTGTATAAATATGGGTCCCTGTAATAAAGAAGTATGGTATCTGCTATCTCCAGACTCATCATTGTGTCTGTCAGGTGGCATACGGTTGCAACCTTACCAACCAATTTGGCCTCCATCCAATATATCTGAGGTGATCTCCTTCGACCCTATCAACTCAACACCTTCTTTCCTCAAGACGTAGCGGATCCCCCGTGTTCCAGTCGCAGGCCTAGGTGTAAAAAGATCTTTGGAAAGGTCTCTGTACTGTCCCCTCATATATTTATACATTGTGATTAGATCCCCCCTAAGCCTTCGTTTTTCCTGTCTTGGTATTGCAGCCCACCCATTCCTCTAATAATCTTGGTGGTCTTCTCTGCACCCTCTCCAGTTCAGCTATGTCCTTCTTATATATCGGTGACCAGAATTGTACACAGTATTCTACGTGCGGTCGCACTAGTGACTTGTACAGAGGTAGAACTATATTTTTTTCATGAACATGTATACCTCTTTTAATACATCCCATTATTTTATTAGCCCTAGCTAATTTTTTTTTTTTTGTCTTGGTTCTTCCTTTCCATTTCTAACAGCAGAGTTTTCAGTAGTATTTGTCGCCTGTAGGGCTTTCCCTGGCCATTTTCTTCCCTTCCCACACTGTTCTAGTTTAATGCTCTCTTGATGAGCGTAGCAAGGCGATTTCCGAATATGTGTTTTCCGGTCTTAAGTAAGGTGCAGTCCATCTTTAGCAAGTAGTCCATCATACAGGTAATTCACTCCGTGATCCAGAAACCTGAATCTGAGTCCAGATGTGCATTGCAGCTGACGGGGGCCACTTTGAGCATCAAAGTTAAATGAGCGCCATATGCGTGACCAGCATTCAATGTTTTGGGGGTGTCATGGGTTTCATATCATAGCATTTCTGTGCAAGGTGTCGATTCGTATTGAATTGATGATGCCCTACAACTTTGTAATTCACTTTTTTTTCTCTTTATCTCGTTCCGTT
This sequence comes from Anomaloglossus baeobatrachus, assembly GCF_048569485.1. Classification (NCBI taxonomy): domain Eukaryota; kingdom Metazoa; phylum Chordata; class Amphibia; order Anura; family Aromobatidae; genus Anomaloglossus; species Anomaloglossus baeobatrachus. The sequence goes on from NC_134358.1 coordinate 572,206,152, forward strand.
TTCAAGATAAAAATGCTAACTCCGTTGCTTTCCACCAGGTGGCGCTATAGTTGGTTTCATTGCAGAGTGCGTGGATACTTTACTATACCTAGACACCACTTCTATGCCTATAGCTGCCGCCGTTCTCAAGTTAATGGCGGTGGACACACTGTATTATCTTTTTCTGCCACGGTGCACTTTATTTCTTCCTCTGGCAGCTTAAATTGAGGCTTTATTTAGCTAGTGTCTGTATAGTGTATTATATCAGCAGCATTGGTGTATATATGATTGTTTTGTTGGCCAGGGTCGTTGCAATTATTGCAGCATAACAAATTTTGAGTGCAATTTTTTTTTTTTTTAACTATTTATTAGTAGCTTTACATTTAATATTTAAATTATCAATTTATTATTTATAACATCTATATTTTGTGTGGTATTTATTATATTGGTCATGGTTACTCTGATTTTTTGTATTTGTTTTCCTACATTCTGCTTTTGTATATTATTGCATATCATCTGGGTATATTTGGGTCCCTCTCAGGAGTTATATCTGTTTTTTATTTATAATTTTTAATCAATAAACTACATATTTTAACATGAACCATTATTTGTCTCCTTCTTTGAGGGGACAATCTTTCTTTGTTGAATTACACTATAATACAGCAGCCTGACTGCAACCAATCACAGAAGGGGAGTGCGGGAAGTGGTGACTATTCATGAAGGTTAATGAGCGGGCCAGAAAAAGGGCTGACTACTGTGTTATCATTTGGGAAACACAGTATCTATAATTGTCCTGCTCTTTCCCCATTTTTGCCTTTTAGCAGCCCCCTAGCCCGAACTAAACCATTTTACAACACGCCAAGTTTGAGTCTCCATTGACTTATATGGGGTTCATCATCCGGGGTCAAGTTCAGATCCCGCGAATCGACGTTTTTGTTTTATTTTTTTAATTTTTAAAGAGCTGCTGCACATCCACAAGTCCGCTGCTATAAAGTTATAACAAAAGTCTTAATTCTTCACAGATTTGCTCTGCTAGTCTGGAAGGGTCCTTGAAAGACTTCTGAGATGTGTTCTCAGAAAGGAGGAGAGATATTACCTCCACTTTGTTCTTATGACTGTGCTATTGATTTAGTCCCTAATGCCAAATTACCTAAACCTCGCCTGTGCAATTTTTGTCTGGGCCTGAACGTATCATCACAAAGGAATATTATATGAGTAACTACGGACAAATTCTGAGGCAGGGAAGTCAAGAAGCCCAGGGTCAGATACCAGGAGAGCTCATCATAAACGGAGGGATGAGACCAAGGCATAATCATGACTCAGTCCGAGAATTCCAGGAAGGTAGAGAATCAAAACAAAGGGACAAGGGAAAACGCATAGTCAAAGCCAAGGTCGGGGAGCAATAGATCAGAAAACCAGAGCTCCAGAAACAAGGCACTCGCCACTGAGCTAAGTCTACAACTGGCAAAAGACCAGTCAGCTAACTAGCAAGGTAATCGCTCAGAATGGGAGACAACAGGAAGAAACTCCGCACAGCCCTGCCCAGATTGGGCGACTGGACTGTCACTCACAATACTGACCAATCAGCACGCCCCTGTATATATAGGACACCTGAGCTGTCACTCACTGAGTCCAGGACACACTGAGTGGCCGAATCATGACAGAATCATATAACGGAGAATATAAGGATTTAGTACAGCTGCTGTATCATGAAAGTTGATCGCTCCGGTTTACTGATCCTCTCTGGTCATCTACAACTTTCCCGGTGACTTTTCCTTCTCATCTGTGACTTTTCCATTATTTCTTTCACAGCTCTGAAATCCGGGTAAAGATCTGGGAAATCTTAATTCTGCAGCCATAATGGAGAGAGAAGAAAGTGATGTTGGTGGTGGTGATCGGTGCACAGAGGAGGATCCTGCAGGTAACCGCCCCGGTGAGGAGTCACCACTATATAAAGCAGAGAAGAGTCACGCTCTCCTCGTTCTCTGGACCGGACAGTTCTGGGCCGAAGGTTTCATGTTTTGTGTTTTCTCGGTTTCTTCAGCCGTAGATTCCCCCATTCAGACAAATACAGATGATATCTGGTGATAATGTGATAGCGCTATATGTGATAACACCGCTGTGCTCCTATAATATGGAGGTAAGATACAGCGGGAACATGGAGAAGCTGTCACTGCTGATGGGGAGGATTTGCCCAATTTCAGGGCCATGGAGCTTTTAGCAGTTATTAGACATACAGTGCTGGCCAAAAGTATTGGCACCCCTGCAATTCTGTCAGAGAATCCTCAGTTTCTTCCTGACAATGATTGCAATCACAAATTCTTTGGTATTATCTTAATTTAATTTGTCTTCAATGAGAAAAAAAAAATTGTCTTAAAGCCAAATTGGATATAATTCCACACCAAACATAAAAGGGGGTGGACAAACGTATTGGCACTGTTTGAAAAATCCTATGATGCTTCTGTAATTTGTGTAATAACAGCGCCTGTAACTTACCTGTGGCACCTAATAGGTGCTGGCAATAATAAATCACACTTGCAGCTGTTGACATGGATTAAAGTTGACTCAACCTCTGTCCTGTGTCCTTGTGTGCACCACATTGAGCATGGAGAAAAGAAGACCAAAGAACTGTCTGAGGACTTGAGACTCCAAATTGTGAGGAAGCATGAGCAATCTCAAGGCTACAAGTCCATCTCCAAAGACCTGAAAGTTCCTGTGTCTACGGTGCGCAGTGTCATCAAGAAGTATAAAGCCCATGGCACTGTGGCTAACCACCCTAGATGTGGAAGGAAAAGAAAAATTGACGAGAGATTTCAACGCAAGATTGTGCGGATGGTGGATAAACAACCTCGACTAACATCCAAACAAGTTCAAGCTGCCCTGCAGTCCGAGGGTACAACGGTGTCAACCCGTGCTATCCGTCGGCGTCTGAATGAAAAGGGACTGTATGGTAGGATACCCAGGAAGACCCCACTTCTTACCCCGAGACATAAAAAAGCCAGGCTGGAGTTTGCCAAAACTTACCTGAGAAAGCCTAAAACGTTTTGGAAGAATGTTCTCTGGTCAGATGACACAAAAGTAGAGCTTTTTGGGAAAAGCCATCAACAGAGAGTTTACAGGAAAAAAAAGAGGCATTGAAAGAAAAGAACACGGTCCCTACAGTCAAACATGGTGGAGGTTCCCTGATGTTTTGGGGTTGGTTTGCTGCCTCTGGCACTGGAATGCTTGACCGTGTGCATGGCATTATGAAGTCTGAAGACTACCAACAAATTTTGCAGCATAATGTAGGGCCCAGTGTGAGAAAGCTGGGTCTCCCTCAGAGGTCATGGGTCTTCCAGCAGGACAATGACCCAAAACACACTTCAAAAAGCACTAGAAAATGGTTTGAGAGAAAGCACTGGAGACTACTAAAGTGGCCAGCAATGAGTCCAGACCTGAACCCCATAGAACACCTGTGGAGAGATCTCACAATGGCAGTTTGGAGAAGGCTCCCTTCAAATCTCAGGGACCTAGAGCAGTTTGCCAAAGAAGAATGGTCTAAAATTCCAGCAGAGCATTGTAAGAAACTCATTGATGGTGACCGGAAGCGGTTGTGCGCAGTTATTTTGGCTAAAGGTTGTGCAACCAAGTATTAGGGTAAGGGTGCCAATACTTTTGTCTGGCCCATTTTTGGAGTTTTGTGTGAAATGATCAATGATTTGATTTTTGTTTCATTCTCTTTTGTGTTTTTCATTGCAAGCAAAATAAATGAAGATAATACCAAAGAATGTGTGATTACAATCATTCTCTGACAGAATTGCAGGGGTGCCAATACTTTTGGCCAGCACTGTATATGCTGAGATGAGTGGGGAATTTACCAAATTGCACAATTTCTTGTGAAATTTATTTGCAGTGAAGATATTCTCCAAGAACTTATTATGCTCTGAAGTCTCTACAGACGCCAGAGCATAATAAATAAAAAATATAAAAAAAAATACTTGTACTCCCCTCACCGTTCTCCTCTTTGGCCCCTCTGCTTCTCACCGTCACCCATCCAGTCCTCGGCAGATCTTCTTATCACTGCCAGGCGTTGAATCCGCGGCCTTTTCACACTTTGGAGTCTTTCGTCGGAGTGCATTTTGGTGGAGTCGGTATAAAATAGACTAAGGCCGGCTTCTCACTTGCGAGTTTCTCGCTGTAGTGCAATGCGAGAAATTCTCGCATTGCACTCGGACACATGTTAAACAATGATGCAGCTCCCATCTGCTATTTTTTTCTCAGTCCAAATCGGACTGAGAAAAAAAATCACAGCAGGCTACTATTTGTAGAGTTTCACGCACGAGTCTCTCCAATGCAACTCTATGGGAGCGTGAAAAGAAAGCATGTCACACGGACCGGCACTCACACCATCCTAGTGACATCCGTTTTCTAAATACATTAATCACATGTTTCTCAAAACACTGTAAATGAATGAGGTCTCACAATGTCGGTCAATCATAGAGATTGACCAGCATTGCGAGACCTCACTCATTTTCAGTGTTTTGAGAAACATGCGATTATTGTCAGTCGGTCTCTCCCTCTCGGTCTCTATTCTCTCTCGGTCGGTTGGTCTCGTCCATGTCGGTCTATCCCTCTTCCCCCCCCCCCCTCTCTCATACTCACTGATCCCCGGTCACCAGTGCGGCGCTGCATGGCGTTCTTACTTCTCCGGCGGCTTCTCCTCTTTTGAAAAAGCCGGCCGCTCATTATTCAATCTCGTATTCCTTGCTTTACCCGCCCACCGGCGCCTATGATTGGTTGCAGTCAGACACGCCCCCATTATGAGTGACAGCTGTCTCACTGCAACCAATCACAGCTGCCGGTGGGCGGGTCTATATAATGCAGTAAAAAAAATAAAAAAATTAAAAAAAAAAAAAAAACGGCGTGTGGTTCCCCCCCAATTTTTAATACCAGCCAGGGTAAAGCCACATGGCTGCAGGCTGGTATTCTCAGGATGGGGAGCCCCACGTTATGAGGTGTCCCCCACCCTAACAATATCAGCCAGCAGCCGCCCGGAATAACAGCATCCATTAGATGCGACTGTCCCGGGACTGTACCCGGCCATCCCAAATTGCCCTGGTGCAGTGGCAATCGAGGTAATAAGGAGTTAATGGCAGCAGCCCATAGGTGCCACTAAGGCCTAGATTAATCATGGCAGGCGTCTCCCCGAGATACTCTTACAGGTTAATCATGGAAGGTAAGAACATTAAGACATACACCCAAAAATCCTTTATTTGAAATAAATAACAAAAAAAATCAACCTCTTTCACCACTTTATTCAAGACCCCAAATACCCTTCCATGTCAGACGTAATCCACAGAGGTCCCTCGACGCTGTCAGTTCTGCTACATCGGAAGCTGACGGAGAGCGGTCACAGACCACGACCGCTCTCTGTGAGCCCCCCGCAGCGACTGAAGTGAGCCGCGCTATCAGCGATGACATCACTCAGGTTAACCGCGGCCACAGATCTCAGCTGGAGGACTTCTGCTGTGGCCGCGGGTAACCTCAGTGACGGCACCGCTGATAGCGCAGAACACTTAAGTCACTCAGGGGATTTACGGTCACCGGTGAGACCTTCATCGGTGACCGAAAATCAGGCCATGCCACACAGACAGAGCCGCGGGATGACAATAAAGTCGGGTGAAGTTCATCCGACTTCATTCTGATCGTGCGGCTCTGTCTGTGCCTGCTGTTAGCGGCCATTCAGCTCTGCTACATGGCTGTCTGTGTCTGCTGTCAGCGGCCATGTAGCAGAACTGAATGGCAGATGACAGCTGCTGAGAAAAAAAAAGGATCACACACGCATTACACACGCTCTGCTAGTCATTAAATAATTTAAAAAAAAAAGCATCGCACTTGCATTGCACACTGACCTAACGTGAACTAAAATCGGCCGAGTTTTTTCAGGCAAGTCGGACCGATTTACACACACAAATGTGATTCCAGCCTTACTTTGACTCATGAAATGTATAATAAATTGGGTACAGCGGGTCAGTGCAGTATATGATGAATATTTTTTTCATAAGAATTTGAGAAAGCTATGACATGTCCTACTGCTGATCTGAGGAGCTCAACTTTTAGTTGAGATGAATCTGTGCTCCACGTTATGTACATAAGTAGTGCTGCTCGTCCTCTACCGATAAGGGTGAAAACGAAGACACAAAGAATGCCTGCAATTGTCTCAGAACTGCTGGAGACTTCTTGTAGACATGGCCAATCCTCAGGTAACACTAAATGAAGGTCAATGGACACAGGTGGCTGAATTGAAGGAACTGCGTCATCCCCCATTTACAAACTGAAGATTTAACTCCTGGCATTTTCATAAAGGAGTGGATTAACTTGCTGTTTTGCCTGTCCCAAAGACTAGATTTAATTGTAGATGGCATTGCTGCTTCAATGAAACGGAGAGAGAAACTATTAGAAAATACAATTCTTTTGGCATCTGTGTATGTGGACCCAAGTCATATATTGCAGGATGATCAACAGCTTACTGAAAGAAAAGAAGCTCTGACAGAGGTAGCAGTTAGGAGCGGCTACAGGACGGCTAACAGCAAGAGGACTCTGATCCTGCCAGTGGTACTGCTGCCATATCTTCAGCCTCATCAAAAGAGGAGTTGTATCATCCAGAGCTACTGCTGCCGTATCTTCAGCCCTGTCAGCTGAGGAGTTGTAATCCAGTGCTACTGCTGCTGTATCTTCAGCCTCATCAGATGAGGAGTTTAATTTTGAAAAGTATTTGGAAGACATGGAGCAGCAAAGAGTAACCGCAGGGAAACTATATCACTCCCATAACAAACAGATTGACCAGATTTAGCTAAATTTTTCACTAGTTCTCATAGAAGTAGAAGAGTTCAACGGTTTATCAAAACTGACTGGGCCCGAGCCAATTCCTTTATACCCCTCAATTGTTACAGAAGTTGCTCATGTGGTCACCACTTTGCCACATATCCAAGTTAGTATAGAGAGCTTGTTCTCCAGCCTTAAAATAATGAGGTTAGATCTGAGGTCCTCTGAGGGAGGATCTGATGGAGGCCAGACTATTTCTCAGAACAAATTCATAAACTGCACAAATGTTGTTCCGTACATTTTTATTGAAAACTGTTTTTTTTCCCACTTACTGCAAAGTGTATTGCAGATTTACAATTTATTTAGTGTTCTAAACTTGTATCCAATATACAGTGTGTCCACCCATATCCTGTCCACCGCCATTAACTTGAGAACGGCGGCAGCTATAGTCATAAAAGTGGTGTCTAGGTATAGTAAAGTAGCCATGCGCTACGCAATGAAACCACCTATAGCGCCACCTGGTGGAAAACAACGGAGTTAGCATTTTTATCTCAAAAACTGAACGTGCTAGAGAAAAAAAGTGAATTACAAAGTTGTAGGGCATTATTAATTCAATACGAATCGACACCTTGCATACAGAAATTACATGACACCCCCCCCAAAAAAAACATTGATTGCTGGTCATGCATATGGCGCTCATTAGTTGCCCCCGTCAGCTGCAATGCACATTTGGACTCTGGACAGCATACTGTATCATGCTGCACATTGTGCAATATGGTAGGTGATACGTTTGCACAAGCATCTGTGATACGTTGTCGTAGGTCCTGCAATGTTGGTGGAGGGGTCGCATTCACCTGCTGTATGATGTGACCTCACAAAAAGCAGTCCAATGGGGACAGGTCAGGTGATTGTGGAGGCCACTCCACCAGCCACCATACCCAATGACTTGTAGGAAGGTCTCCATGAGGTATTGCTTCACGTCCGCAGCCTTGTGAGTTTTACACGTTCTAATCATAGCATTTCTGTATGCAAGGTGTGGACTCGTATTGAATTGATGATGCCTTATAACTTTGTCATTCACTTTTTTTTCTCTATTTCGTTCCGTTTGAGATAAAAATGCTAACTCCGTTGTTTTCCACCAGGTGGCGCTATAGGCACTTTCATTGCGTAGCGCATGGCTAGTTTACTATACCTAGACACCACTTCTATGCCTATAGCTGCCGCCGTTCTCAAGTTCATGGCGGTGGACAGGATATGGGTGGACACACTGTGTATATATTTTATGTTCTATGTAAACAGCTGGATTATTGCACCATAATAATGATTAAAGCCGGATGTTACCATTTTACTACAGTAAATTTATCACTTAGACATGAGCCGTGTAGGAGGGAGGCGGAGTCAGGGAAATGTCGGAGTCGGAGGTTTGGCTTACCGTCTCCACACCTCTGCTTGGACATTACTACACAAGCGCCGATAAGGAGGTGACATCAGGACATACGCCATCACCTTGTGCGGAAATATCCCTGTCCTCATCAGAGCCAGAAGTCCCGGCCTAGCGAGAAAAGGTCCAGGGATTCAGCACTTGGTGACTGTAATAAGAATATGCACCAAGGACCGGACAGGTGACGATGAGGAGCGTAAGAGGCAGAAAACTGAGGACCAAATGATGGGGAGGAGCGGAAGAGGCAGAAAGGTGAGGGCCAAATGATGGGGAGGAGCGGAAGAGGCAGAAAACTGAGGACCAAATGATGGGGAGGTGCGGAAGAGGCAGAAAGGTGAGGGCCAAATGATGGGGAGGAAAGGAAGAGGCAGAAAGGTGAGGGCCAAATGATGGGGAGGAGCGGAAGAGGCAGAAAGGTGAGGGCCAAATGATGGGGAGGAGCGGAAGAGGCAGAAAACTGAGGACCAAATGATGGGGAGGTGCGGAAGAGGCAGAAAGGTGAGGGCCAAATGATGGGGAGGAAAGGAAGAGGCAGAAAACTGAGGACCAAATGATGGGGAGGAGCGGAAGAGGCAGAAAACTGAGAACCAAATGATGGGGAGGAGCGGAAGAGGCAGAAAGGTGAGGACCAAATGATGGGGAGGAGCGGAAGAGGCAGAAAACTGAGGACCAAATGATGGGGAGGTGCGGAAGAGGCAGAAAGGTGAGGGCCAAATGATGGGGAGGAGCGGAAGAGGCAGAAAGGTGAGGGCCAAATGATGGGGAGGAGCGGAAGAGGCAGAAAGGTGAGGGCCAAATGATGGGGAGGAGCGGAAGAGGCAGAAAACTGAGGACCAAATGATGGGGAGGTGCGGAAGAGGCAGAAAGGTGAGGGCCAAATGATGGGGAGGAAAGGAAGAGGCAGAAAACTGAGGACCAAATGATGGGGAGGAGCGGAAGAGGCAGAAAACTGAGAACCAAATGATGGGGAGGAGCGGAAGAGGCAGAAAGGTGAGGACCAAATGATGGGGAGGAGCGGAAGAGGCAGAAAACTGAGGACCAAATGATGGGGAGGAGCGGAAGAGGCAGAAAGGTGAGGACCAAATGATGGGGAGGAGCGGAAGAGGCAGAAAGGTGAGGGCCAAATGATGGGGAGGAGAGGAAGAGGCAGAAAACTGAGGACCAAATGATGGGGAGGAGCGGAAGAGGCAGAAAGGTGAGGACCAAATGATGGGGAGGAGCGGAAGAGGCAGAAAGGTGAGGACCAAATGATGGGGAGGAGCGGAAGAGGCAGAAAACTGAGGACCAAATGATGGGGAGGAGCGGAAGAGGCAGAAAGGTGAGGGCCAAATGATGGGGAGGAGCGGAAGAGGCAGAAAGGTGAGGGCCAAATGATGGGGAGGAGCGGAAGAGGCAGAAAGGTGAGCAGTGAAGTGACTGCAAGTTGTTGTTTTTTTCTTTCTATTTTTAACCTTTTGATCACTTGTTACGGAGCAGAAAAATGGTGCCCGGAGGCATTTTACTGTATCCGGCTTGATATTTATTTTTCTTAATTCAGATGCAGTGGAATATATTGTCTCTTCTCCAGCAGTGATGATGGTGAGGACACCATTATACCGGGGTCTGGTGACCGCTGTCTCTCCCGTCCCCCCCATAGACAAGTGTTCACCTGTTCTCTGTGGGGAGAGAGAAGAAATCCTCCCCGGACTCCCCTGTCCGCTGTAATATCCAGAGAAGCACTGGCTCCAGTTCACACTGTCTGCGGGGCGTTGGGAGGTCATATACACATTAGAGGGGCGTCTGATTCTCCTGAATAATGTACATGGGGCAGTAACTGGTCTCCTGGGCCCTGCGGGGAGGTCACAGTTTACACCTCTGTACACATTAGACTCCGCTGATAATCTACACATCTGTTGGGTGGGAAGTATCTAATCCCCCAACCCTTCTGTCCTCCAGGGGAGTCTGGAAGCCGCTTTCTTTCTTCTCTCCATTGTGTGACATGTCGTCTTTCACTCTCCGGTGTCATTGTCCTTGTGGAGCAGATAGTGCGACTGTATTGTTAGGTGCAAACGGTGTCAGGCGGCTTCTGTGTGACGAGTGTAATATGGGCTCATGCATTCAGGGGGATCCGTTACTCCATAGAGTGGATATGAAAAGTCTACACACCCCTAGGAAAATGCCAGGATTTTAGCATGTAAAATCATTTTAGAACTTTTCCCACCTTTTTAATGTTGCTCATAATCTCAATAGAAAATTTGAAAGACTTTTAAGTACAAAAAGAAATAAAATCATGTGGTTGCATAAATATGCACACCCTTAAATACCTTGATGCAGTCATTTTGGAGTTTCTATCACATTCAGTCTTTTTTTGGTCGGGCTCTATCGCATCTAGAATCGTTGATCTTTGCCGGCTGATGGGCTGCAAATTGAAGCCAAATGATTATTGCAAGGAAATTCTACTTACCGGGTCTCCATGCACGGGACAGTCACATTGCTTCTGGGTCCACTCATTAAAGGGGTGGTTCACCCATTTTTTTTATTTTCTGTAGGAGTTCTACTTACCATTGTATGCATCTTCTCCATTGTCTTCTGTTTCCAGTTCAGGCACTGAGCGGCGCTATCCTGCACGCTCAGTGCCGGTCACATGACCCCCTGGAGCTGTGGCCGCCAGCATCCTCTGACGTCCCGGCATTTCCGGGCTCTCAAACAAGACGGGTACGTCAGAGGAGGCTGGCACCACTCAGATTGAGCGACAGGGCTGTGGGCGGTGACTACCGCACATCACAGCCCAGCATCGAGGGGAGGATCCGGAGGACGTCAGTGTGAAGCCGGCGTCCTGCAGATGGTGAGGCACGGGGCGCCAGTGTGCAGTACAGGGGGGGGGTTCTTCAGCTGAATCCCCCCCTGCACGTAAGTATCTGATCACACTTTACACCCGCCCGCTCTGCTGCGATGTCAGGAGAGCGGCCGGTGTCGGGCAGTGTGATCATCTGCTCCTCCCAGCAGCAAGACACTGACAGGCATGTCACCGCTGTGCTCTGCCATCTGTCCTGCTGCATGGGACCAACTGTCTGCACTCTGTCACCTGCACCACAAGTCACAGAGTGGAGACAGTTGGTGACATGTAGCATCCGGTCACCTGCACCACAAGTCACAGAGTGGAGACAGTTGGTGACATGTAGCATCCGGTCACCTGCACAACAAGTCCCAGAGTGGAGACAGTGACATGCTCTGCTCTGACACATAGTGTGCTATATGTCACTAACTGTCTCCACTCTGGGACTTGTTGTGCAGGTGAGAGTGTATACAGTTGGTACAATGCAGCAGAAATCACAGAGTGGGGCAGTTAGTGCATAGTACCAACTGTATACACTCTCACCTGCACAACAAGTCCCAGAGTGGAGACAGTGACATGCTCTGCTCTGACACATAGTGTGCTGCATGTCACTAACTGTCTCCACTCTGGGACTTGTTGTGCAGGTGACCGGATGCTACATGTCACTAACTGTCTCCACTCTGGGACTTGTTGTGCAGGTGAGAGTGTATACAGTTGGTACTATGCAGCAGAAATCACAGAGTGGGGCAGTTAGTGACATGTATCATCCGGTCACCTGCACAACAAGTCCCAGAGTGGAGACAGTGACATGCTCTGCTCTGACATAGTGTGCTGCATGTCACTATCTGTCTCCACTCTGGGACTTGTTGTGCAGGTGACCGGATGATACATGTCAATAACTGCCCCACTCTGAGACTTGTTCAGGTGAGAATGTATACAGTTGGAACAATGCAGCAGAAGTCACAGAGTGGAGCAAGTTAGTGACATCTATCATCCGGTCACCTGCACAAGTCCCAGAGTGGATACAGTGACATGCAGCACACTATGTGTCAGAGCAGAGCATGTCACCAACTTGCTCTGCTCTGTCATCTGCAGTGCTGCATGTCACGTTTTTGCCGCGATTTGGTGCGTTTTTTGCTGCGTTTTTGCTCACTGCGTTTTTAATCAGTGCACAATGCCATTAAAGATTGTTGATGAAAAAAAAAAAAAGGTCTGATGTCATTTCCTTATTCAAAATGTTCATTGTATGCAGGAGAGCAGACAGCAGCTGCAGAACTACAAGGCTCAGCATCCTCCATTCACTAGTGTATGCAGGAGAGCAGACAGCAGCTGCAGAACTACTTGGCTCAGCATCCTCCATTCACTAGTGTATGCAGGAGAGCAGACAGCAGCTGCAGGACTACTTGGCTCAGCATCCTCCATTCACTAGTGTATGCAGGAGAGCAGACAGCAGCTGCAGAACTACTTGGCTCAGCATCCTCTATTCACTAGTGTATGCAGGAGAGCAGACAGCAGCTGCAGGACTACAAGGCTTAGCATCCTCCATTCACTAGTGTATGCAGGAGAGCAGACAGAAGCTGCAGAACTACAAGGCTCAGCATACTCCATCCAGGACTGTATGCAGTTTTTTACCCAAAAAGAAAAAAAAAATGACATGGGCTTCGCCATATTTTTGTATGCTAGCCGGGTACAGCAGGCAGGTACGGGCTGCCCCCAACCCCCAGCTGCCTATTTGTACCCGGCTGGGAACCAAAAATATAGAGAAGCCCTTTTTTTTTTTTAATTATTTCATGAATTTCATGAAATAATTTAAAAAAAAAATGACGTGCGCTTCGCCTTATTTTGGTGTCCAGCCGGGTACAACTAGGCAGCTGGGGATTGGAATCCACAGTGAAGGGTGCCCAAGCTTTCTGGGCACCCCCACTGAGAATTGCAGTCCGCAGCCACCCCAGAAAATGGCGCTTTCATAGAAGTGCCATCTTCTGGCGCTGTATCCAACTCTTCCAGCTGCCCTGATGCCGGGTGGCTAGCTGGGTAATAATGGAGTTAGGGCTAGCTGTATATTATCAGCTAGCCCTAAGCCCGAAATTCATGGTGTCACGCCAATATTAGACATGGCCACCATGAATATCTAGTAATGATAAAAAAAAAAAAACACAACACAGAAAAATATTTTTATTAGAAATAAAACACAACACAATTAGTGACTCCATCTTTATTGAAATAAACCCCCCTCCGCAGTAATCCTGGGTTAGGGTCCCGCGCCGTCCAATCCGGATCCAATATCATCTTATCGGTTTGCTGGAAGGCAAAGCGATCAGATGATGTGTCAGGTTAAAGGATGTGAATCACATCATACATCAGCTGATTGTATAAAAGCCGATTATACAATCAGCTGATGCATCAGTAGAAAAAAAAAATAAATAAAATAAATAAATACATACTCACTTATGTGCTGATTACCGGCAGCTCCTGCAGCGGAGTCTGATCCTGGCCCATCACTGCAGGAGCTGCCGGTAATCAGCTGATGAAGTCCCCTGACGGCAGGATCAGCTGATAGCCGGCCGCCGGCACCGCGAGAATCGATCAGCTGATGCATCAGGTGACTGCATCAGGTGATCCACCGCCAGGTCCTGCAAGCTTCGTACGTGCCCCGGGGAGACTGCACACAGCCGAAGCGGCAGTACCGAGACTGGGGCTGGAAGCAGGCATGGCACCGGGACCCTGCAGACAGGTGAGTATGACATACACACACACACATACACACTCACACACACACTGTATATACACACACACACACTGTATATACGCGCACACACATTGTATATATACACACACACACACACACTCTGTATATACGCGCACACACACTTTCTTCCCCTGGCTGTGTAGAGCTGCTGCTGTCACTGTGTGATTGCTCTCAGTGCACATCCACTGGGAAGAGGCAGGGAGGAGGGTTTGGGTGGGAGCAGAGTGGGTGTATTAGACACAATGGGTGTGTTAGATAAGCTAGACACCGCCCTAGAGCCACAAAGAATTCTGGGACTTGTAGGAACTGAACACAGGAAGTCAGAGGAGAGCTTAACCCCATCAGAGCTGGAGCCAGCAATGAGCATGTGCTGCTAGTGCACAATAAAAGGTAATTTTGCTGAAAAAACATAATAGATGTGTTGAGGGGCACATATTAGCAAGATTTATCAGAAAAAAAAAAAATCAGTTTTGGTAACTGGACTTCTTTAAAGCTCATGAATATTCACTGCTTCCCAGCCCACCCTCTGTGACCGCGTCTCTGATTGGCTGAAGTCGGACTGCCGCCGTCTCTCATTGCTGTCTGGGTGCCCAGTTGAATGTAAAAATAAATTCAAAAATGGCGTAGGGTCTCCTGTATATTTATACCCAGTGCAGATAAAGCAGACAGCTTTAGGCTGCAGCCCCCAGCTGTGTGCGTTAACTTAGCTGTGTATCAAAATACAAGCGCGCCCATTGACTTTTTTTTTTTGTAATTATTTAAATAAATTATTTAAAAAAAAAAAAAAGTGTGGTCCCTCACAGGTACAGCCGACAGCTGGGGGCTGGTATTCTTAGGAGACCCATGGTTATTGGGCCCTCTCCAACCTAAAAATAGCAGCCCACAACCACCCCGGAATTGGCACATCAATTAGATGCCACAATTCTAGCGCTTTATATTACCCCGATTGCCCTGGTGCGATGGCAATCGGGGTAATATAAGGGGCTAATGACAGCTGTGATCTGTACAGCCCAGGGGACCTCTCAGGTCACAGCAGAAAGCAGCTACAGTGCAGGAGATGGGTTGGACGCCAACTGTTATCTCATATGTGCAGGGACTGCTGAATTTGAGGTGTGGAAGTGTCGTTACACAAATGTAAGATGGCAGCCCCCAGTGTTTGAGTAATGAATGAATAAACTATTAACATTTAATTTTTGTTTTAAAAATTGATTATATAATCTGTTATTATTAATACAAAAATTAAAATTGCAGCACCTTTTATTAGCAGTAGATTGCACTCATGGAGATGGTATTTATACCCTGGGGGCTCCGGTGGATGTGATGTTCGGGTGCAGGTGATGGAGCGACCAGACACAAGTGTGATCCTGCAAACATCGTACGTCTTTAGTGACGGAAATCACAGGATCCAGTCTCTTATATAGTAGAAATGCCTGGCTCACTAAGAAAAAGAGGTTTAAGGTGCTCGGAAAATATAAGTCCAGTAGATGTAGAGAATCCGGCACACTAAATAAAGTAAATTCCAAAGATAATATTTCGTTTGAATATATTTTATTTTGTCGTTCTTATGAGGATATCACAAAAGTCGTATGTGAACAAGTCCAACGTTTCGACCAAAACTTATGGTCTGTTTCAAGGATTGTGGGACAGAAACAATATATCAAAGAAAGGCAATCACATAAAGTAAAGTAAAACATACAGTATACAGTAGGAACTGTTTCAAACTGTAGAAATAAAAATAAAAATAAATAAATAACCCAATGGGGAAAGGAAAAACAGGGATTATAATAAGTTTCTCCATAAGAACTCACAATCTTTATGAAATTGAATACAATATTTCATTACGAAGGTATTTTTACATCATATTTTCAATGAAAAGAAAAACAGAAGAATGATATCAAAGGAAGTTATTGAATAACACAAACCTCAAAGGGTTTTGGTGTGGTGTGTATCACATGGGATATTCACTCGCATGGATTTTATATATATATCACTCTTATAGCCTAAGACCAAAAGAGGGATAAATCAGTAATGGCATGAGTAGAGTTAAATGCACAAATGGAGATGGAATCATGTGAGTCATCAAAGGACAATGACACTATAGGGGACAATTGTAATTACCTTAATACCCTCACATAGATGGTAGGATGACTAACGTCCTCTTATTAGATTTTGTTTAAGAAGCTGTGTAACCAAAACATGGATGTTAGACATAGGATATACGTATTTACAAGCAGCATGGGTGATAAACTAAATGTTGTCATGCAAAAAATGTACGTACATGGTCGTCTAACCATCCAAGATGGAAGAAAACAATGTCCCCCACGTCTTTATAATATATGCAAAAAATGGAATCGTGAGCAAAGACAGCAACTAGATTAGATTAAATCCATAGGTTAACACCCCTGTGGCTCATGATCTAGAACATGTATAGAGAAAAATTACAAAGTGAGTAGCTGTCATATTACCAAGGAGCATATCAATATGATGAAGATGTCTGTGTGAATAACAGAGATAATAGGGTTGAAATGATCACCTGTAAATGGCTTGTCTATATGTGGCACCTAATAGAGCCTGAGGTAGGAACGATAAGGCAGGTACAATAGGGCACCTGAGTATAGATAAGGTACAATGTTATGACATGAACTGGTCAACACATCAAGAACAGAGATGGTATAGTGCTTACCCAGAGTGTGAGATTATAGGAAAAAAGTCCTGGGTATGATGGTGGGGCCTGTTGTACAAGACAATAAGAGGGTTTAGTGTCTAGGATATACGTGAAGCCGAGAAGGCCTAGTCAGGATCATACCTTGTGCCTGTCCTGGTGAACGCATGACGCGCCTGTCCTGGAGCGCATGACGCGCAGGCGCCTCCCGGGGTATTCTTCCAGCTCACATTATACACGCCGTGGTTGTGCTGCCTTCTGCGCACGCGCTGCCTGGGAGACGGGCTGCGCCTGCGCATGATGCACTCATCCACCGCTCTGTTTTCAGGCTTCCCATTACACACGCCATATGGAGTGCCTGCTGCGCATGCGTTGCCAGACGTGGGCGGCGCGTGCGCGATATACGCTCCACTGGTTAAACACCTTCCCCCACTGTGACGCTTGGTCCTGCCTCCCGCGCATGCGCCCTCCGGATACCCCGGGAGGCGCCTGCGCGTCATGCGCTCCAAGCCTCATTCTAGGTCCTGACCGGAAATACACAGGCGGTTCCACCAATTTCACAGCCCATATAATTCACACGCGGCAGGTCACCAGCCACCTCCAGGCACTCCAAGACACGGCGTTCACCAGGACAGGCACAAGGTATGATCCTGACTAGGCCTTCTCGGCTTCACGTATATCCTAGACACTAAACCCTCTTATTGTCTTGTACAACAGGCCCCACCATCATACCCAGGACTTTTTTCCTATAATCTCACACTCTGGGTAAGCACTATACCATCTCTGTTCTTGATGTGTTGACCAGTTCATGTCATAACATTGTACCTTATCTATGCTCAGGTGCCCTATTGTACCTGCCTTATCGTTCCTACATCAGGCTCTATTAGGTGCCACATATAGACAAGCCATTTACAGGTGATCATTTTAACCCTATTATCTCTGTTATTCACACAGACATCTTCATCATATTGATATGCTCCTTGGTAATATGACAGCTACTCACTTTGTAATTTTTCTCTATACATGTTCTAGATCATGAGCCACAGGGGTGTTAACCTATGGATTTAATCTAATCTAGTTGCTGTCTTTGCTCACGATTCCATTTTTTGCATATATTATAAAGACGTGGGGGACATTGTTTTCTTCCATCTTGGATGGTTAGACGACCATGTACGTACATTTTTTGCATGACAACATTTAGTTTATCACCCATGCTGCTTGTAAATACGTATATCCTATGTCTAACATCCATGTTTTGGTTACACAGCTTCTTAAACAAAATCTAATAAGAGGACGTTAGTCATCCTACCATCTATGTGAGGGTATTAAGGTAATTACACTTGTCCCCTATAGTGTCATTGTCCTTTGATGACTCACATGATTCCATCTCCATTTGTGCATTTAACTCTACTCATGCCATTACTGATTTATCCCTCTTTTGGTCTTAGGCTATAAGAGTGATATATATAAAATCCATGCGAGTGAATATCCCATGTGATACACACCACACCATAACCCTTTGAGGTTTGTGTTATTCAATAACTTCCTTTGATATCATTCTTCTGTTTTTCTTTTCATTGAAAATATGATGTACAAATACTTTCGTAATGAAATATTGTATTCAATTTCATAAAGATTGTGAGTTCTTATGGAGAAACTTATTATAATCCCTGTTTTTCCTTTCCCCATTGGGTTATTTATTTATTTTTATTTTTATTTCTACAGTTTGAAACAGTTCCTACTGTATGTTTTACTTTACTTTATGTGATTGCCTTTCTTTGATATATTGCTTCTGTCCCACAGTCCTTGAAACAGGCCATAAGTTTTGGTCGAAACGTTGGACTTGTTCACATACGACTTTTGTGATATCCTCATAAGAACGACAAAATAAAATATATTCAAACGAAATATTATCTTTGGAATTTACTTTATTTAGTGTGCCGGATTCTCTACATCTACAGGATCCAGTCTCTTAACCCCGGAGTCTGTTTTCACCTTTCTAAACATAGAGGGAGAAGGGAAAAGCTCACCATTAGTTCTGCAGACCCACAGGTGCATGGACGTGGCTGGCAACCATGAAACAATATAGAAGAAAAGAAAGTCCAGCACTAGAGCTGAACAGACTCACAAAAAACCTGATCTTTTTTTAAAAAAAGAAAGAAAAACCCGGATGCGATCCGGAATACGCCCCCATAGTGGTCTATGGGGTTTAGAATCTGGAGATTAAAAATGGTGGAAGAAAAGATAGAGGAATGGGAGTGCACGCTGTGGACTTACCAAAGCTCCAGCATAGCTGTACGCTGTTCCCAAGCATTCACTGCCTGAGCCGCTGATTATAGTCAGATGTGCAGTCACACACCCCCACCCTGAGTGTCAGCTGCCTGCATCCAATCACAGGCGGCGGGTGCAGCGTAATTAAAAAAGCCCATACACTAAAAGCCCATACACTCATCTACCATGAGCCTAGAATAAAAAAAGAAAAAAAACGAATACAAAGGTCTATAATGTATCCAAAATATTTTAATAATTAAAACCATTTAATCTCAAGAGACACAGCCGAAGCTGGACAATAGGCGTCACAATCCATACAATCATATCCCCGTCTCACAGTTCAATATAAATATGGAGTGTATATATATAAAAATATAAAACTGAAGAATATATCACATTATATATGATCATATAGGAGTTCATAAAGTTATATCTCAGACCAATAGATGTATAGATAAAATAAAATACATTTATCAGTTAATCATAAAGTGATAAGTATATAAATAAGCAAATCTTGGACCAATACATAAATGTGGCCAAGAATTATGGTTTCTGAACAATCAAAAAGTGCAAAGTGCAAAATAAGTAAATAAAAAAGGAGAAAGGAGAGATCAGTGTGTACATATATATATATATATTGGTATTTAAATAGTTAAAAGAACAGCCAAAGCTCCATAGATGGCTGGAGAGAGTTAATGGTATTACCAGTACCTAGAAAGGGAGGGGGGAGGGGTGGATGATAAGTTCCCCAAATGATAAACTCTCAAAATGGAGGATATAAGTATATATATATATATATATATATATATATATATATATATATATATATATATATATATATATATATACAGAAATGTATTAACACTCTGGGACAAGGGGTAAATCAGAGCAAAAAGAGCCCTTATTGAATGATACCAGGGACAGTGGCTGTGACAAGGATAACGATATGCAAGTCTATTAAGGTGGTGTCACACACAGCGACGACGACAACGACGTCGCTGCTACGTCACCATTTTTTGTGACGTTGCAGCGACGTCCCGTCGCTGTCGCTGTGTGTGACATCCAGCAACGAGCTGGCCCCTGCTGTGAGGTCGTTGCTCGTTGCTGAATGTCCAGCTTCATTTTTTCGTCGTCGCTCTCCCGCTGTGAAGCGCACATCGCTGTGTGTGACAACGAGAGAGCGACGAAATGAAGCGAGCAGGA
>NC_134358.1:572583588-572684551 GCF_048569485.1 Anomaloglossus baeobatrachus
TCTCCTCCTGTGAGGCCGGGTGCGGGCTGCGGTCGGGAGACTGAGGCTCTGCGGCTCCTCCTCCCCCGGGGCCCGGATGTTGCAGGTTTGGCCGCTGCTGGTTCTCCCCCATGTCTGGCATAGGGACATTGTATGGGAATTCCGCCCTCTTGTGTCTCCTGGAGGTCATTCCTTACAGTCATGTGACTTTGGCTTCTTCTCTTGTTTGTGGCGTTATCTCCTCTATGTGATCAGATTATCGCAGCACTAGTGCAGGGTCTGGCAGGTTTCCCTTATCCAACATGGCCGCTGCGGTGTCAGGCGCCCAATGACCGCGCACTGAGCCTAGTCATGTGACTGGTGGTGTGTGGGTGTGTCCCTGCTCCGCCCTTCGTGTATTGGTGGGTTCCCCTCAGTGCGGTCACATGGTGGATGCCCCGCTCATCTGCGTGTATTGGTGGGTTCCCCTCAGTGCGGTCACGTGGTGTATGCCCCGCCCCTCTGTAGAGCGCGTCTTCTGGCTCCAGTTCTGTGGTGAGTGATTCTCCCTCTTCTCTCCTCACATGCGCTGCTGAGCGGCCTCCGCCCGGTGTGTGTGTGTGTGTGGGGGGGTCGGTGCTGGGTGTGGCCGGTGCTGGGTGTGTGTGTGGGGGGGGGGTCGGTGCTGGGTGTGTGTGTGGGGGGGTCGGTGCTGGGTGTGTGTGGGGGGGGGTCGGTGCTGGGTGTGTGTGGGGGGGGGGTCGGTGCTGGGTGTGTGTGGGGGGGGGTCGGTGCTGGGTGTGTGTGGGGGGGGGTCGGTGCTGGGTGTGTGTGGGGGGGTCGGTGCTGGGTGTGTGTGTGGGGGGGTCGGTGCTGGGTGTGGCCGGTGCTGGGTGTGTGGGTGTGTGTGGGGGGGGTGGGTCGGTGCTGGGTGTGTGTGTTGGGGGGGGGGGTCGGTGCTGGGGGTGTGCCGGTGCTGGGTGTGTGTGTGGGGGGGGGTCGGTGCTGGGTGTGTGTGGGGGGGGATCGGTGCTGGGTGTGGCCGGTGCTGGGTGTGTGTGTGTGGGGGGGGGGGGTCGGTGCTGGGTGTGGCCGGTGCTGGTTGTGTGTGTTTGTGGGCGGGGGGGGTCGGTGCTGGGTGTGGCCGGTGCTGGTTGTGTGTGTATGTGGGCGGGGGGGGGTCGGTGCTGGGTGTGGCCGGTGCTGGGTGTGTGTGTTTGTGGGCGGGGGGGGTCGGTGCTGGGTGTGGCCGGTGCTGGGTGTGTGTGTGGGGGGGGGTCGGTGCTGGGTGTGTGTGTGTGTGTGTGTGTGTGTGGGGGTCGGTGCTGGGTGTGTGTGTGTGGGGGGGGGGGGGGTCGGTGCTGGGTGTGGCCGGTGCTGGGTGTGTGTGTGTGTGTGGGGGGGAGGTCGGTGCTGGGTGTGGCCGGTGCTGGGTGTGTGTGTGTGTGGGGGGGGGGGTCGGTGCTGGGTGTGGCCGGTGCTGGGTGTGTGTGTGTGTGGGGGGGGGGTCGGTGCTGGGTGTGGCCGGTGCTGGGTGTGTGTGTGTGTGTGGGGGGGGGGTCGGTGCTGGGTGTGGCCGGTGCTGGGGGTGTGTGTGTGTGTGTGTGGGGGGGGGTCGGTGCTGGGTGTGGCCGGTGCTGTGTGTGTGTGTGTGGGGTGGGGTCGGTGCTGGGTGTGGCCGGTGCTGGGTGTGTGTGTGTGGGGGGGTCGGTGCTGGGTGTGGCCGGTGCTGGGTGTGTGTGTGTGGGGGGGTCGGTGCTGGGTGTGGCCGGTGCTGGGTGTGGGTGTGTGTGTGTGGGGGGGTCGGTGCTGGGTGTGGCCGGTGCTGGGTGTGTGTGTGTGTGTGTGTGGGGGGGGGTCGGTGCTGGGTGTGGCCGGTGCTGGGTGTGTGTGTGTTGGGGGTCGGTGCTGGGTGTGTGTGTGTGGGGGGGCCGGTGCTGGGTGTGTGTGTGTGTGTGTGTGTGTGTGTGTGTGGGGGGGGGGGGGGGGGGTGTGTGTGGGCCGGTGCTGGGGGGGGGTGTGTGTGTGTGGGGGGGGGGGGGGTCGGTGCTGGGTGTGGCCGGTGCTGGATCCCTTTCCGCAGTGTACGGAGGCTGCACTGGAGATACTTGTAATGATTAGAGTTGATTGAACTCACCAAAATCTGGGACCGGCGGATCACCGCTCAATAAAAAAAAAGTCCGCTCCGGATTCCGGTGCCCATATCAGTCAATGGAGACCAGAATCCGGAGATTACAAGCGTCTGTGGAGGGGATGGGGCAGGAGCGCGCGGTGTACTCGCCCTGGCGCTGTTATGGCGGCACACTCCTTCCAGGTCACACTTTTCTCTTCCAGAGCCGACCCACTCAATATTCACTGCTTTCCCCCGCCCACCGGCGTGTGTAATTGGTTGCAGCTAGACACGCCCCACCCTGAGTGTCAGAGTATCAGCTGACTGCAACCAATCACAGACGGGACGGCCGGTGGGCGGGGAAAGCAGTGCAAGTGTCTGCGGGTCAGTATGGTGAGCGTGCGTGTGTTTGAGAAACATGCACGCTCCTGTCAGAAGTGCACGGCTGTGCAGGTGATGCGCTGTCAGACTTATGCAACTCCCTCGCAAGTGTGACTCCGGCCTAAGAGAAACCGCATGCGGCTTCGCTTTTCTTTCATTTAATTTAAATAAATAACCTGGCAAAAATAAAAATGGGGTTTTTTTAAGCATTTTTTCGTTGCGTTTTTTTGTTCCTGCTTTATGTTGCGATTTTTGCCACGGCTGCACCAAATTTGAATTTATTTTTTTTGTTGCTTCTATAAAAAACTGTGCAGTTCCCCCCCAATTTTCATCCTCAGCCATGATAAAGGTAGCTGGGGGGATATTCTCAGCCCCACTCTACTTCCAGTCTCTTCCACACTTCTTTGTTATAATAATAAGTTTTATTTCTATAGCGCCAACATATTCCGCAGCGCTTTACAATTCAGAGGGGACATGTACAGACAATATGAGACAATACAAAATAACAACATTCAGATCCCAGGAGGAGTGAGGGCCGCGCTCGTAAGCTACAGTCTATGAGGGAATAGGGGGCACAAAAGGTGAATGGGGGGAGAAAAGCTTGTCATATATGGTCCGGCCATCGATTTAATAGGGGATTCAAAAGCAGCTGCATGGACCCGTCGGTGAGAATTTATACATGTACAGGGGACGAGAACTGGAAGTACATTTTTTGAAGGGCAGAAAGGGACTAGATTAGATCAGGGCAGTGAGGTGATAGGCCGGTCTAAAGAAATGCGTTTTTAGGGCCCGCTCAAAGGTGTGGATGTTGGGAAATAATCGGATTGTTCTAGGTAGGTGTGTTCCAGAGCATAGGCGCAGCTCGTGAGAAGTCTTGAAGACGGGAGTGGGAGGTTCGAATTGTTGAGGATTTCAGTCTTAAGTCATTAGCAGAGCGGAGGGCACGGGTGGGGTGATAGACAGAGATGAGGGAGGAGATGTAGGGTGGTGCAGCACTGTGGAGGGCACGGGTGGGGTGATAGACAGAGATGAGGGAGGAGATGTAGGGTGGTGCAGCACTGTGGAGGGCACGGGTGGGGTGATAGACAGAGATGAGGGAGGAGATGTAGGGTGGTGCAGCACTGTGGAGGGCACGGGTGGGGTGATAGACAGAGATGAGGGAGGAGATGTAGGGTGGTGCAGCACTGTGGAGAGGATGGGTGGGGGTGATAGACAGAGATGAGGGAGGAGATGTAGGGCCGTGCAGCACTGTGGAGGGCACGGGTGGGGTGATAGAGATGAGGGAGGAGATGTAGGGTGGTGCAGAACTGTGGAGAGCTTTGTAAGTGAGAGTGATAAGTTTATATTGGATTCTGTAACTGATGGGCAACGAGTGCAATGACTGGCACAGAGCAGAGGCATCAGTGAAGCGGTTGCAGAGGAAAAATGATCCTGGCTGCGGCATTCAGAATGGATTGGAGAGGGGAGAGTTTAGTAATAGGGAGACCAATTAGTAAAGAGTTACAATAATCCAGGCGAGAATGAATGAGAGCGACAGTAAGAGTTTTGTGGCCTTTTTGGCCATAACTTTGTCACCAACTATTTTCTAGAGGTTTTTTATTGGGTTTAGGTCAGGACTCTGGGCTGTGGCCACTTCATTGTTTCCTAGACCTGCTTTCCCCGTTTTGCTATGTGACATGGGGCATTGTCCTGCATTGAAACTGCTGCTGATTGCGTGATGGATATAAGTAAGGAGCCGCGTGTTGTGAATAAGGTCTGAGACAGATCCTTACCCTGTTCAGTGCTGAAACCATTACCCATGGAGAGTCTCGACAACTCCTGAAAAAGGGGACGGATTGTTCCAGAAACGCGCAGTGTCCGTTTTATTGCAACTTTTATCATTAAATTCTTTTTTTTCTATTAGCCTTGTGTCAGCATTCCTGATCAGCAGCGCACCTAAACCGCAATTCTTCCTCTTTTACCTCTATACTACGTATGCACGCTCTCTCCATGTGAGTGAGCAGTGGCGCTGAAGTGATTAGGCTGACGTTTCAGGAGCACCCAGTCCATGACAGTACCTCAATGTAGGACCTGGAGGCTATCAGTAGCAGGTCACTGAGGATTAGTGCCTTACCTCTTGGTGAGCAGCACAGGTTTTTTAAATTATTAAAATAAATTAAAAAAAAAAAGTGTGGGGTCCCCCTTATTTTTTTGATAACCAGTGGAGGTAAGGCACAAAACTGCAGGCTGCAACCCTCATCTGTCTGGTTTCAAAAGTAGAGGAGATCCCACACTTTTTTTTTAATTTAAATAATTTAAACTTGTGTTGCCTTAAAAGAGAGAAAGTGGTCTTCCCCAATTTTAATAACCAGCCAAGGTAAAGCAGACTGCTGGGGGTTGATATTATGAGGCTGGGAATACACATGGTTATTTGGTCCTTCCCAGTCTAAGAACAGCAGCCTGCAGCCGCCCCAGAGCTGCCGCATCCATTAGATGCTTCAATTCTGGCACTTTGCCCGGCTCTTCACGGTTGCCTTGGTGCTGTGGTAATTGGTGTAATGTTTGTGGATAAAAATAAAATTTTAAAATATAAAATTTTACGGAAATTTGCTCCAATTTCCGTTAATAACAATCTATATTAACCCCTTAACGACCGCGGGCAGTAATATTACGTCGTAGTGGTCATAGTGTTACTGCCCACAGTCTGCCGCCGGCTCCAGCATGCCGCGATCAGCACACATCTCAGCTGATTTTCACAGCTGAGATATGTGCCTGCAATGCATGAGCAGAATCGTTATCTGCTTGTGCAGTTTAACCACTTAAATGGCGCTGTCAATATGTGACAGCTCCATTTTAACGGCATCGGTGGTAAACATTTACTTACCTCCCGATACCGGAAGTCACGTGACATGATCACGTGACTTCCGGTGCTTGTCATGGTAGCACAGGGTCATGTGATGACTCCTGTAGTTATCATGAATTACTTTCGATTTCACTCTGTCCGGAGCCGGAGTGAAGCAGATGTCTTGCTAAAATTCTCCTAAAAAGGGGGGCTGAAAGCCCATACTTACGAAGCGCTCACTGATATCTTAATCAGGCACGAATATAAGATTCTTTATAGCAAGATACTATTTATTTTAATAGCACATGAATAGTCAATGGTACGATAGGCATTAGAACTACTTTATAGTCCATAGAATCTTATACAATAACAGAAATATGCATCAACATTACCGTTTGTTGTAGCAATCCTTTTCTCATCGGAGGGACTCGATTAGTGAGAATGAAACAACCCTGCCTTTGCATCACAGGAGCGTTGCGTCCACTTTAGCGTCCTTGAAATGTCCCCATCTCATTAAGCGAGTCCGGTATTTTTATAGGAAACTTTGTACGTTGTATGCACTGAGTGGTGAATTGGTGACCAGCATGTGACAGCTGAGTCATGTTCATGTAACTTGACCACAAGCTGCTGTGGGCACCAGTAGCTTCCTGCACATTTTGCCAGTTGACCACTGGCTTACCACAGTTTCCTGGAGATATTGCAAGGAGCCGTGAATTTTACATGCCAGTTTCCTTACACCTGTTGTCAACTAACCACGAGTTTCCTGACTGTTGAACTGTAAACGTTACTTTCTCATAATCGTGGTTTGTTCAAGATCTGCTAACACGTACGCTTTGGTCATGGTGAAATAGGGTCAACCAGAGGAAATCTCTCTGATACTGAATTTTGGATGGATCAAATACCTGTGATCACTATCTTTTGATTATGATCCCTATCTAATCACACTCATTCTTTCAGTCTTATCAGATTGATATCACATCACTGGTCACCGCGGCCTCCGGATGTAGCAGAGCTGAGGATCGTCATGAGACGACGACGTACATTACGTCAGACCTGGAGATATTTTGGGAGTTAATGGGTGAAAAAGGGTGTTTCTTATTTCAAAAAAGGATTTTCTGTGTTTTTGCTTTTACTTACAGGTTGGTGATGGGCGTGTCTCAGAGACACCTCTCCATTAAGAACACCATGGCTTGATGGCAGCTGTGATTTTTTTTTTTTTTTTTTTTTTTTCTTTCTTTTACAATTACTGCTATCATCAACACCATATATTACCCCGATTGCCACCTCCCCAGTGCAATCGGGATGAGCTGGGTAAAGTGATGTGCCAACTACTGAGGCGGCTGCGGGCGGATACACTTTTTTGCTGAGATGGTCGTATAATCATATCCTTTCTCTGCCTGATAATAATGGCCCTCAGCTGTCAGCTTTATCTGCGCTGGTTATCAAAAAAAGGGACGACCCCACATTGTTTTATTTAAGATCTGGTGTCCACCCTATTGTTGCCAAACAGCCAAGCTAAGGCTGACCATTCGGGGCGTCTAATATAATGGGAAAAGCCATGGATATTGGCACCTTCCCAGCCTGATATCGGCCCACAGCTGCTCCTTTTATATTGGCAGGTTACCAAATCGGCGGGAAACTGTATGTCTTGTTTTTTTAATAATTATTATTATTATTATTAACAACTATTTAAATTTACCCTACAATACAGCAGCCTGACTGCATCCAGTCACAGAAGGGGGGTGCGGGAAGTGGTGACTATTCATGAAGGTTAATGAACGGGTCAGAAAAGGGACTGACTACTGTGTTATCATTCGGGAAACACAGTATCTATAATTGTCCTGCTCTTACCCCATTTTTCCTTCTTTAGCAGCCCCATAGCCCGAACTATAACCATTTTGCAGCACTCAAAGCTTGAGTCTCCATTGACTTATATGGGGCTCATCATCTGGGGTCAAGTTTGGATCCCGAATCGACTTTTTTTTTTTTATTATTATTATTTTTTACTAGCTGTAGTACCCGGGCGTTGCCCGGGATAGTAACTGTCTCTCTGTCTCTCTCCCAGTCTCTGTCTGTCTCTTTCCCGGTCTGTCTCTTTCCCGGTCTGTCTCTTTCCCGGTCTGTCTCTTTCCCGGTCTGTCTCTTTCCCGGTCTGTCTCTTTCCCGGTCTGTCTCTTTCCCGGTCTGTCTCTTTCCCGGTCTGTCTCTTTCCCGGTCTGTCTCTTTCCCGGTCTGTCTCTTTCCCGGTGTTAAAAACTGGGTTTAAGGCGACAAATGCAGAGCCAGTATATAATGATTGGAGCGAGAATTGGTGCAAACATATTATGGATTTATTCAGATAAGAGGTGAAATTACAGTCATTAGAGAAAAGTAACTGTCTTGACTTGAGTTAATAGATGGATAGACAGAAAAAATAACAGTTCATTTGCCTTACATAGCTGTGATGTAGTAAGCCGTCTTTCTCCGGATGGACTGGTCGGGCTTGATGAATCCGTCTTTCTCCTCCCTCCTTCTGCCTTACCCTTTGAAGTGTGGGCTCTTTTATAACCCAAACCCCTCCTCCTGATTGTCCTTATCTCTTTACATGGTATTACAAAAAGTAACTATCCCTATTTTAGTTGAGCATTACATCATGTCACGTGGTTCGTTTTACCCGCGAAATAAGTGTACTTGCGCAATAGAGACCTGTAACAAAACCTACTTCAACTTATATTTAACTCCTTTGAGGCTCGCTGAACTTTGACCTTAGTGTAACAAAAAGAAGCTTCTCACAGCTATTTCAGTTCTTAGCCCAACATTCCAAACAGAATATAGCTCTTCTTTGACAACTTTGATGAACAACTAGCAGATGGCCTTGGTTTTACCATTTCAAACTCTTGGTCAATATCTCCAGCTCACAAACTCACTCTTAAAGGGATGGGGCAAAATATACATATATTTATGAATATATGTAACCCAGTTTATGAATCAAATCTCCATAAACTCACTATTTTACAGTCCCCCCTTATATGGAAGTTTGATGAACCCCAGGAAACCCTAACTCAATCGTGTCATCATTCGTATCACATACATTCTTGTTGAAAATTCTAGACCAATATTTGACTTGATAAACCAATCTGCAACTTTCTGTCAAAAAGTCATCTTGCGATTTAACATTCCTCTAAGAATGTTATCTTCCTTTTTCATTTCTTTTTTTATGTTCTTATATATCTTCTGAATTCTACACATCACAAAAACTTGATATATAATACACATCAAAACTAATAAAAATATGATTATGATGGGATTAAATAAAACATTTCCAACCGCTGACTGAAAAGATGACTGAGACCAGGAATGTACAGATTTGCTAAAACTCTTCCACCAAGTTCTACCTGACATTCCATTCCATTCGTGTTCAATATCACTTAATTCACCTTGTTCATGTCTGAATATAATTTCTGCTTCCTTTAACTGTTTCGTTAATAAATCTAACAAACCCTTGTCTTTCTTTATTTCACTTGTCCACATATCCCAAGGAAAATCATTTATCTGTGATAAATTGAATTGTATGGGAAATGCCGTTAAATTTCTCTTTCCTATAGAAGTGATATTGAAACTTCCTTCCTTCTTTGAAAGAGATCTCACATTTCCTTCTATACAATACAAACCCATAGGTAGGTTTTCCTTATGTACACAAGTAGAATAGAAAACAGAAACCTTCTCTGTCTCAGACATGACCTGGAAACATATCTTAGTTGGACTTACTGGAGTCACCAGATCATGTAGTGTCTGTACAGTCTCTATTCTCGCATGACAAGAAGAATGATTATGAAAACATGAATGATAAATCACCTTATCCTGTCCAGGTAAACACATCACCTTAGAAACAAAATGCAAACATGAAGAAATGTCTACTTGTTCAGTGTTCACTCCATCAAATGCAAAATCTGTGTACTGCAGTTGATAGAACACTTGTTGTGTGTTACTCACAGGTATACCCAAAACTGTAACAGGAACAATAGTCCCCTCTCTTCCAATCACCGGGATTAGCGATGTGCCAACACAAATGTTTCGTTCACATCCTAACCACTTATTTACCCACAAATCCGTATGATTCAATGCAAAATCATACTCTACAGGTAAATTTCGCAGTATTCCCAGTGGAGTAATTCCACTCTGTAAAGCTTGTGCAATCAGCTTCAAATTAGAAGAGTACTCTACCTGTATCTCCAGGCACGCTTTAGCTACTTGTGTTTCGTGTGTGCTTTCCACGAGAGCTAATGTAGCATCCTGTAGATGTGACACGGAAGAGCCTAGTACAGCAGCTGTATTCATTACCATCTTTTCAAGAAGTTGATTCAAACTCTTCTGAACCTTTACACCTTTTCCTCCAATAAAACCAATATTATCCAAATCTGACTTAAGTGTCTGTATATTCATGGCATTAGTCAGACTTCCCACTGTCCCAACTCCTCCCAGAATTCCTTCTAACACTCCTCTCTTACTCCTAGTCTGAGCTGTTCTTTTCCCAAACCATTGTTCTATCCCCATCTCCATGTTTGAGATGTGATTGACACTGAGGAAACCTGGTAGAGATCTTCCAATGAGACATATTGAAAGTCCACACCATTGTCATAAATTCTCCATCCCTTAATAAGGACTTGGACTGAAATTGATTAATTTGGAAAGGAGTAGACGGCATGAATCTCGTGTTTGTGCATGCACAATCTGCTGCTGACCAAATATTCACACTAACGTCTTTACAATGTCTGTAATGTGTCTTTGTTTCAACGCAACACTGGTAAATTCCAGAGTCCCTGGAAGATGGATTCTCTATGGAAAAAATGAAATTATCATCCATCCACCTGATATTACCAATCTGACCTCTGTGAATGACATTAGTTGGACTGTTTAAAAAACTTCCCAAAAATGATGAATTTTTGGTCCATGTCAACAAAGACTCAGAAGGCAATTTCAACCTTGTGTTACATTTTAACATTATGGGTAATGTATTTACTTTATTATGTACTGTCTGTGGTGAAACCCTTATTTCCGGAACTATAGTGTTAGTAACGGTAAACACTACAGATACCTGAACTTGTACAGGTTCCCGTGTTATCTGGAAATTCCATGTTTTAACCCAATCTTTATCTCCTTCTGAAATGGAGAGTAAAGAAGGATCCAGAATTTTCCCAAAAACCTGAGTTTTTAACAAAATTTCTGTTTTGGATCTTCCAAACTTTCCCCTTGCAATCATGTCATTTGTAATATCACCGGACCATACTGCAGGTTCATCACCTCTGATCTCTATGTTCCAGTATAATACATCTGTAGGAGAACATTCCCATGTACCCGTTTTATTATTGTGTACATATTCTCCTTGTAATTGTGTGAATCTAGTTTTAGGTCCTGCAATAGCATGTAATATTATGTCTGTGTCGTGTATGAAATGTAATTCAATGCAACATTTTGTTCCATATCCCATGCAGATATTTCCTGTTATCTCCACAGAATCATCCGTGATGTTCTCTGTCAGTAAGTTCCTTGTCTCTGATCCTCTCGGTCTTCGAGAATGTTGAATCTCTCTAGTCTGTTCATTCACATCATTGGCGATTGTTCCTTGATGTAACATGTAAACAATGACTGAAATAAAGCAAAGCAGCAGGAAAGTAGATCCCATCACGTAGAAGCTTGTCTTGAGCTTGGGAAGATGTTCTTTCTCCAGAAGGCTTGATGTCATCTTTCCTTCACAGTCTTTAGGTTCTTTATTCCAGTTCGTATAGGAATCCATTTCTTCCTGGAAAGAAATGCAGTATCATTATTTTGTCACAAATATTTTGCACTGGTCAACGTGAACCCACACTTTTTGTGTTTTCCGGGTCTTTTTTACCACATTTGACACTCGGTGCACAAGAATCATGACTTGTCCCATAGTCTCAAGGACTTCAAAAGGACCTTCCCAATTACACTCCCATGGACCACTCTTGCGAAAGGTTTTGATCATGACTAGAGCACCTTTCTTGAATTTGGACTCATAGGGTGGCTCCATTTTCTGCATTCTCGATGCCGCATATGGCAGAATCGCTTTCAGGTTCTCCTGTAGCGATCTCAACCATGGGACCTTGAGATAGCATCTTTTTGTGGAGTGGATAAAAATGGCTCATGTGGAAACCACAATGGCATTTTTCTTCCCGTCATCAACTCAAACGGAGTGAATTGAGTTGTAGAAGAGATTGAACCTCTTATACTCATCAGTATGAAAGGAACCTTGTCAACCCAAGTGTTACCTTTGTCCAAAAGCATCTTTGCAATTCTGGACTTGATTGTCCTATTCATTCTTTCCACAATTCCCGCAGATTGTGGATGATAGGGGACATGAAATTG
The DNA here is from genome assembly GCF_048569485.1 of Anomaloglossus baeobatrachus. Taxonomy (NCBI): domain Eukaryota; kingdom Metazoa; phylum Chordata; class Amphibia; order Anura; family Aromobatidae; genus Anomaloglossus; species Anomaloglossus baeobatrachus. The sequence goes on from NC_134358.1 coordinate 572,595,225, forward strand.
CTGTCGCGCCCCTAGAATAGCACAAGCAGTTTGCATGATTTTACCTGTGAAGTGGCTACCTCGATCGGAGGTAATCATCCTTGGGATCCCCCAAGTACAAAAGACATGTTGTACCAATTCCCTTGCTGTGGACAAAGCATCATCTTTTCTAACAGGTAATATTTCTACCCATTTTGAGAACACATCTACCACAATCAATGCATACCTGAGACCATGTTTACCTGAGGGTAAAGGACCAATATAGTCTATCTGCAGTGTAGACCATGGACCATCTGCAGGTGCGATTCGTAGAAGTGGTGGCTTCTGTCCTTTAGGTCTTGGATTTATTTGGGCACAAATGAGACATGATAGTACAACACTTTGAACTGTCTCGTCCATTTTTTCCCAATAAAATTTCTCCTTGAGAATGACTAACAATTTCTGTTGTCCCAAGTGACCTAAACTCTCATGGTTGTATCGAGTGGATTCTACCTGTAGATGTTTTGGTACAACTGGACGCAATTCTCCATTTGAATTGTGACACAAAACCCCATTTTCACAGATAAAAGGAGGTTTTGGATCATCCAGAGAAGTAACAAGAGAAGGATCTTTTCTCTGTTCTTCTGCAAATGAAGGTATGTACGTGTCTGCTCTCTGAACCGCTGAATTCTCAGAAGGTTCGGAGTCAAACACTTCCTCTCCTGTCAGGGCAGCTTCTTTGGCTAGAGCATCTGCGGTTGCATTTCCTACAGATAACTCATCATCAGATCTTTGATGTGCAGCGACTTTCACTATAGCAAATCTATTTGGGGCCCTAGATGCCATCTCAAAAATTGATTCTAGCGTTTTGCGGTGCAGCAAGGCTTTGTTGGACGAGTCCACGTAGCCTCTCCTTTCCCAAACAGGCAGGTAATCGGTTAGGGATCTGACAACATAGGAGCTATCACTGTAGATTACCATTGGAGTTTGATCATCAGCTTCATTCAGCTGTAGGACCATTCTTACCGCTTCTATCTCTGCCCTTTGAGCTGAGAAATGACTCGGTAACTTGTGTTTTACCACTTGTCCTCGCTTGGAATAGAAAATTCCATATCCTGTGTGATAGTGTCCTTCCAGAAAAAATCTAGAACCGTCTACAAACACAGGTTCATCTGCGTCTTCCGACTGTCGTCTGAAGAGAGATGGACTTGGTTCATGGAACGTTTCTATGCAATCATGGGTTTGTCCTTCATACTGCATCAATTGAGGAAGAACATACTTGGCCTTATAATCTACCTCAATTTGATTTGGAGACAATGAGAGCAACCAATGGGCAAATCTCTGATTTGACACACCTGGGATGTTTTTCTCAAAGAGAAGTTTCAGTGTGGAATGTGGCGTTTGGAGAATAACCTTTTGGAACCCGATGATGTGTTGAGTGATTTTTATCGCAAAATACACTCCCACCAGGTGTCTTGCGCACACCTCAAACCCCCTCTCAACAGGTGAGAGAAGCTTAGAGAAGTACCCCAAGATTCTCCATTCCCCCCATTGCAGCTGCAGCAAAACCACAGAGATACTTGTCTCTGAAGTGTGTGCTTGAAGCGCAAAAGGTGCGTTCTTTTCCACCATACTTAACGCAGGTGCGTGTTGTAGATCATGTTTCAATTGTGTGAAGGCTTTTTCCTGTTCGACACTCCAGGGACCAAAATAATCATCATTGTCACCTTTTAAAAGATCATACAAAGGTCTGGCTTTGTCAGCAAAATTTTCAATGAAATCCCTTGAGTAATTTACAAGCCCTAAAAAATGTCTTAGTGCCTTGTGTGATGTTGGAATTGGAAGAGATGCAATTGCCTCTATTCTGTCCTGTAGGGGTCGCCGTGTACCTGGACTTAGCAGAACTCCTAAAAACCTGACCTCAGTCTGCATCAGCTTGACCTTTTTGGTATTCAGTTTTAAACCTGCATCATGCAGCAGCTCAAACAATTCTGAAAGCAAGATCACGTGCATCTCCTTGTTCTCCGTACTCAACAAGATATCGTCCACATATTGCAATAAACATTCCGGACGAGAAAATTTCGACAAAACGTTCGCTAGCGCCTGATGAAAAATGCTTGGCGACATACTAGCCCCCTGAGGAAGCCTACAGCATACATATTGCTGATCGAGGTGGTTGAATGCAAATCGATATTGGCAACTTTGCTCAATCGGTATACTGAAAAAACCATTACTGATATCCAATACTGAGAAATACCTTGCCTTAGCATCCAATCTCGACATCATGTCATGGGTATCAGCTACAATCGGTGCTACATTGGGAGTAAACTTATTGAACATCCTCAAGTCCAACAACATCCGATAGCTACCATCGCTTTTCAGAACACACCACAATGGATTGTTACAGACAGAATTTGCCTTACGTATTACACCTTGAGCCAACAATTCCTGTATAATCTTAGACATCGGAGCAACTGACTCCGGAGGCAACTTATACTGACGCTGTGGAGGTGGGTCTCGGCCTTCAATTTTGACAACTACATCCTTCATTGTTCCAACCTCATTCCTGTACTGAGCCCATAAAGAAGGAAACCGCTGTACTAACTCAGTCAATACTTCATCACCACCAGTTTCAGGCCACAAATGATCTGCTGACACTACATCGGTCAAACAAATGGTCCCGACATGACTATATTCATTTGGATCAATAACTACCGCCTTACAACCGTTAGAGTCTTTCCAAACTGTTTTGTTACCCAAATCAATAATCCAGCCATGCTTTTCCATAAAATCAGTGCCAATTATATTCTCAGTATCCTGACAACACCAAATATCCATTTTCGTTTTCACAAAACCAGGTATTTCCAAAGAAACATCCTGCGCTAAAGTCACCTTAGTTCCATTTTTACCACTGAAACCAACAATTGTGCATACAGGGGAATCTGGCTTTAAATGTAAATCAACATTTGTGACACTCAATTGCGCACCTGTATCAAGGAGAAATGTTACTTCCTGACCTTCAAGATTTACCTTTAAAAATGGTCGACCACAGCTATCCATTGAAACTCGAGTGACAAATTCCAGTGGATGCAGCCTGGGGACCGGCTTTGCGAGTCAGGAGGATGGAGAAGGGAGAAGAGCAGCAGGTGTCTTGCCCCTTCCATCCAATCCCTGTATGGTCATTTCCCTTATCTGTCTGGTCAGAGGTGCATATGGTGATTGGTTATTTCTGTTGTCAGTATGAGTGGGCGTATATGGTGATTGGTTATTTCTGTTGTCAGTATGAGTGGGCGCATATGAAGGTGGAGGTGCTGAAAATGGGGGAGGGGCACTGGATGTGTTTGGCATCAGTCCATTTTCCTTACCCAGCCTTTCCTCAACCCCCGCCCTCAGGAATTTCTTGCATTCCCACTTCAGGTGTCCGGATAGGCCGCAGAAAAAGCAATGAATTGTGCTCTTTCTGTTACCCCCCCCCTGAATTCTTGTTTTTAGAATTCAACACCGGTCTTTTGTTGTTTTTGATCTGTTTTTCCTGGGATACTAATGTGTCAGTGTTCCCTTCTATCATGGCTATTTTTGACTTTACCTGATTTTGCTTCATTCGTCTACGTATTCTATCAATAAATGATGTGGCCTCTTGTAGACTTTCCAGTCTAGAAGCTATTTCGAATGAAGCAGGGTCCAAATATTTAAACTTTTTAACAAAGGCCTTGATCATGGAAGGCGGTTCTTGATCAGATCCGATTTCCATTATCATTCTATAGGCCTGTTCAAATTTGACTACAAAGACAAATGGATCCTCCTGTATGTGTGTTTTAAGGTTTTCTAACAATTCGACTGTTGGGGTAGACTCTCCTGTGGTAAAGAGAATTAACTGTCTCAGCCTATCTTCCTTTGTGTCATGGATCGGGTCATTGGGTTCGTCTGTCCTAGGTGTTGCTTGTAACCTTTTTGCCATGTGGGAGGGAAGCCATACCCTATAAATCTTGTTTCTCTGTTCATTTGTTAGATTATATTTATCCGAATGTGACTCAAAAATGTCCGCATTATGGAAGGCGTCCATTTTATCATCATATTTGGGTATGTCCTTAATGATTTTCATTAATTGGTCATGGATTTTAATGTTAAGACGGGCGGCCTTATCATGTAACTTCTTTTTCCGAAGTTCCCCCTCATTCAGAGTCTCGTCCTCGGCCGTATTCAGCCCGTCCGGGATGTCTGAACCTGAGCCAGGTGATTGGGAAGCATCTGTCGTGTTCTGTCTCGTATTAACAGATACATATTTAATATCTTTCCGTAGTTTTGATATTAAATAAATTAAATTTGATCCTCCAGATGTTCGATATGTTCTGCTAATATCGAACAATTTGGACAATCTGTTGCTTCTGCATCTGTGACGTGTGTGTCTGTTGTATTGGGCGTGTCTGTTGTTATGGGTGTGTCAGTCACCATGCAGATAGTGTGTGCATATGGCTGTGCCCCACCCACCATGGAGTTGTAAGTGTATACCATACCCAATACATTCTGTATCTTTTTCTGTAACCGATTCACAGTAAAAAACTTCTTATCTAACTTAGTATTCTCAAGTTCACATTGCCGGTACAAATTAGACCATAACTGTGCGTCACTATGTGTATGATCAAACAAATACTCTACATGACTGTTACTAGAATAATGATGAATAAAATCCATTTCTCACCAATATGTGATGCTTGTCCTCCAATGGCTCCAACCGTCTTATGGATGGATGGTCCTCAGATGTTCGTCAAGGCTTTGACACATACGACCTCCGTGCAGCTTGCCACGTTAAACCTCTCTTAGGCTCGTGATATGGACACAGTGTATCGTCTTTGCCTGCAGCACTTGGACAGAGATTACTCACAAAACACAGAGACCCCCCTTCTCGGACAAAGGGCAGGGAATGACGTGAGAAAAAAAAAGAGTCCTAATCGCTGTGAATAGGCAGCGTGAAAAAAAATCACTTCGCACAGAAAACAGCTGTGCCGCTCAATCATTCAGGCTGATGCTCGCCAAATATGTTAAAAACTGGGTTTAATGTGACAAATGCAGAGCCAGTATATAATGACTGGAGCGAGGATAGGTGCAAACATATTATGGATTTATTCAGATAAGAGGTGAAATTACAGTCATTAGAGAAAAGTAACTGTCTTGACTTGAGTTAATAGATGGATAGACAGATAGAAAAAATAACAGTTCATTTGCCTTACATAGCTGTGATGTAGTAAGCCGTCTTTCTCCGGATGGACTGGTCGGGCTTGATGAATCCGTCTTTCTCCTCCCTCCTTCTGCCTTACCCTTTGAAGTGTGGGCTCTTTTATAACCCAAACCCCTCCTCCTGATTGTCCTTATCTCTTTACATGGTATTACAAAAAGTAACTATCCCTATTTTAGTTGAGCATTACATCATGTCACGTGGTTCGTTTTACCCGCGAAATAAGTGTACTTGCGCAATAGAGACCTGTAACAAAACCTACTTCAACTTATATTTAACTCCTTTGAGGCTCGCTGAACTTTGACCTTAGTGTAACAAAAAGAAGCTTCTCACAGCTATTTCAGTTCTTAGCCCAACATTCCAAACAGAATATAGCTCTTCTTTGACAACTTTGATGAACAACTAGCAGATGGCCTTGGTTTTACCATTTCAAACTCTTGGTCAATATCTCCAGCTCACAAACTCACTCTTAAAGGGATGGGGCAAAATATACATATATTTATGAATATATGTAACCCAGTTTATGAATCAAATCTCCATAAACTCACTATTTTACAGTCGGTCTGTCTCTTTCCCTCTCCACTGACATCATATTACTTTACACATAAGCTTCTTATACTAACAGTTTATTTTGTTCCTATAGCAACCACTGACAATTGCTATTAATAGCTAGTAGCTCCCACCTCCATTCAGTTAAATGGAGGCAGGATTTTGGTGAATAACTGCAAAGTGCGGGGTTAAATTTTCCCGTCAAAACATAGTCTGACGTTCCCTGGGTCACATGGGGCGTCTGTGCAAAATTTCGTAATTGTAAATGCGACGGTGCGGATTCCTTTAGCGGACACACACACACACACACACACACACACACACACACACACACACACACACACTGAGCTTTATATATTAGATTTTTAAATAGCTGCTGCACATCCACGAGTCCGCTGCTATCTGGTTAAAAGAAAAGTCTTAATCTTTCACAGATTTGCTCTGCTAGTCTGGAGGGGTTCCTGAAAGACTTCCGGCGTTCTCAGAAAGAATGAGCGATATTACCTCCACTTTGTCCTTATGACTGTGCTATTGATTTAGTCCCTAATGCCAAATTACCTAAACCTCGCCTGTGCAATTTGACTGGGCCTGAACGTATCATCACAAAAGAATATTATATGAGTAATTACGGACACATTCTGAGGCAGGGAAGTCAAGAGGCCCAGCATCAGATACTAGGAAAGCTCATCATAAACGGAGGGATGAGACCAAGGCACAATCTAAAATCAGTCTGAGAATTCCAGGAAGGTAGCGAATGAAAACAAAGGGACAAGGGAAAACGCATAGGCAAAGCCAAGGTTGGGAAGCAATAGATCAGAAAGCCAGAGCTCCAGAAACTAGGCACATGCCACTGAGCTAAAGGCCCGTCACACTAAGCAACATCGCTAGCAACATCGCTGCTAACGAACAACTTTTGTGACGTTGCTAGCGATGTTGCTGTGTGTGACATCCAGCAACACCCTGGCCCCTGCTGTGAGGTCGTTGGTTGTTGCTGAATGTCCTGGGCCATTTTTTAGTTGTTGCTGTTCCGCTGTGAAGCACAGATCGCTGTGTGTGACAGCGAGACAGCAACAACTAAATGTGCAGGCAGCAGGAGCCGGCTTCTGCGGAGGCTGGTAACCACTGTAAACATCGGGTAACCAAGAAGCCCTGTCCTTGGTTACCCGATATTTACCTTTACCAGCCTCCGCCGCTCTCACTGTCAGTGCCGGCTCCTGCTCTGTGCACATGTAGCTGCAGCACACATCGGGTTAATTAACCCGATGTGTGCTGTAACTAGGAGAGCAAGGAGCCAGCGCTAAGCAGTGTGCGCTGCTCCCTGCTCTGTGCACATTTAGCTGCAGCACACATCGGGTTAATTAACCCGATGTGTGCTGTAACTAGGAGAGCAAGGAGCCAGCGCTAAGCAGTGTGCGCAGCTCCCTGCTCTGTGCACATTTAGCTGCAGCACACATCGGGTTAATTAACCCGATGTGTGCTGTAACTAGGAGAGCAAGGAGCCAGCGCTAAGCAGTGTGCGCTGCTCCCTGCTCTGTGCACATTTAGCTGCAGCACACATCGGGTTAATTAACCCGATGTGTGCTGTAACTAGGAGAGCAAGGAGCCATCGCTCAGTGTGCGCTGCTCCCTGCTCTCTGCACGTGTAGCTCCGTGCGGTGGTAACCAAGGTAAATATCGGGTTGGTTACCCGATATTTACCTTAGTTACCAAGCGCAGCATCTTCCACGCGGCGCTGGGGGCTGGTCACTGGTTGCTGGTGAGCTCACCAGCAACTCGTGTAGCCACGCTCCAGCGATCCCTGCCAGGTCAGGTTGCTGGTGGGATCGCTGGAGCGTGGCAGTGTGACATCTCACCAGCAACCTCCTAGCAACTTACCAGCGATCCCTATCGTTGTTGGGATCGCTGGTAAGTTGCTTAGTGTGACTGGACCTTAAGGCTACAACTGGCAATAGACCAGTCATCCAGCTAATTAGCAAGGTAAATGCTCAGAATGAGGGACAACAGGAAGAAACTCAGCACAGCCCTGCCCAGATTGGGCGACTGGACTGTCACTCACAACACTGACCACTCAGCACGCCCCTGAATATATAGGACAACTGAGCTGTCACTCACTGAGTCCAGGACACAGTGAGTGGCCGAATCATGACAGAATTATATAAAGGAGAATATAAGGATTTACTAAAGCTGCCATATCAGAAGAGTGGATCGCTCCGGTTTACTGATCCTCTCTGGTCATTACAACTTTCCCCGTGACTTTTCCTTCCGGTCTGGGAATTTTCCTTCATCTGTGACTTTCCTTCCGTCCAGGGCTGTGGAGTCGGTAAGCCAAACCTTCAACTCCGACTCTTCAATTTCTCTTGCACCGACTCCGACTCCTACATATATTGCTTATAGTTAGGTGAAAAATTTATTGTAGTACATGAACATGTGTATGTGAACATCAGACATTTAATAATTTTTATGATACAATAATCAAGATATTTGGATAGAACATAAAATATATTTATTGGATACAACTTTAGAACACAAAAAACTGTAATAAATTGTAAATATGTAATACACTGTCATGTACAGTAGATTACATATATATCGTGTGTGTGTGTGTGTGTGCATATAATATATATATATATATATTTACATATTGTATTACATACTTACAATTTATTAGTTTTTTGTGTTCTAAAGTTGTATCCAATAGATATATTTTATGTTCTATACAAATATCTTGATTATTGTATCATAAAAATTATTAAATGTCTGATGTTTACATTGCACAACAATAAATTTTTCACTTAAATATAAGCAATATACTAAATGTTATTTAGTGTTTTTGTTAAAAACTGTTTTTTGCCACTTACATAGTGTTATATACAGTATATATTGTGTGTTATATATAACACTATGTAATACACTATGTAATATACAGTATATATTGTGTGTTATATATAACACTATGTAAGTGGCAAACAACAGTTTTCAACAAAACCAGAATAAATAAAGGCCCTGTCACACACACAGATAAATCTTTGGCAGATCTGTGGTTGCAGTGAAATCATGGACATATTGTTCTATTTGTACACAGCCACAAACCTGGCACTGATTGTCCACAATTTCACTGTAACCACAGATTTATCTATATGTGTGACAGGGCCTTAACATTTGTGCAGTCCATGAATTTGTTGTAAGAGATAGAATTGCCTCCATCAGATCGTCCTTCGCAGATGACCTCAAATCTGACCTAATAATGTTAAGGCTGGAGAACGAACTCTCTACAGTAACTTGGGTTGGAGGCAAAACCGTAACCACATGGGCAACATCTCTAACAATTTCCGGGTATGAAGGAATTGCCTCATGCACAGTCAGTTTTGATGAATGGTTGAATTTTTCTATTTCTTTGAGAGCAAGTGAAAAATTGTACTGAAATCTGGTCAATCTGCTTGGTATAGGAGACAGAGTGAAATCTTTTTCCTTGTGGCAACACTTTGCCTGCTCCATGTCATCCAAATACTTGTCAAAGTTAAACTCCTCATCTGATGAGGAAGAAGCTATGGCAGCAGTAGCACTGTCAGGTTCCAAGTCCTCTTGCGCCTGGCAGTCCTGTAGCCGCTCATCCTAACTGCTACCTCACTCAAAGCTTCTTTTCCTTTAGTAAGCTGTTGATCATCAAGCAGTATACGATGATTTGGGTCCACATAAACAGCTGCCAGAAGAATTTTATTTTCCAATAGCTGTGTCTCTCTTCATTTCATTGAAGCAGAAATGCCATCTGCGATTAAACCTCCTCTTTGGGACAGGCAAAATAGCAAGTTCTTCCACTCCCTTATGAAAATGGCAGCAGTTAAATCCTCAGCTTGTAATTTTTTTAGTCACGGTAAATGGGTGATTAAGCAATTCCTTCAATTCAGCCACCTGTGTCCATTGACCTTCATTTAAGGTTACTTGAGGGTTCACCATATCTATAAGAAACGATTTTAGTTCAAGCAATCGCTCAGTCATTAAATAAGTGCTGCCTCACCGAGTGGCTTGATCAACAATTGCCCCTTTGCCAGCACGTCTCTATAAGATGGAATTAATTTTAGGGGTTCTGGCGGCAATAACCAACTTCCTCACTTTTCCAATTAGATTTCCAGCATGTCGTTTCACACATCCGCCTTTTTGCCGGTTTGGCGGATGTGGTGCACGCCAGTACAGTACGATACAGTACAGTGGCAGCACCGCAACGTACGTGTCACATTCTCCGGTCACATGACAGCATGTGACCGGCGTTTGTTGCGCTGCCACTGTACTGTATACACTGTACTGGAGTGCGTCGCATCCGCCAAAATGGCGAAAAGCTGGATGTGTGAAACCAGGGTCCCTCTTGCAGACTATCTCTTATTTCCAGCTGCAGCGTGTGCACAACACAGCGCATGTGATTATATGAAAGTGTTTTGAAGCAGCTTCAACAAGATCATCTAATCCTAAAGTAACATTTTGCTGTTCTTCTGTTGTAATATCTGCTTGTTCCTCAGTTACATGAGCAGCGCTGTGGCTCCATCTCACACATACTAAATCCTAAATTCTCTTCTAGCTGTTGCTCATTACTCTCATTCATCTGTGTAATTGTACTTATCATGTGTGAAGCATTGTCCTTTACAATGGCAAGAACCTGTTCTTTTTTGAGTTGGTAATCTTGCAGAACTTTTTCCACTAAAGGCCCAGTCACACTAAACAACTTACCAGCGATCCCAACAACGATCCAACCTGATAGGGATCGCTGGTAAGTTGCTTGGAGGTCGCTGCTGAGATGTCACACTAAGCAACGCTCCAGCGATCCCACCAGCAACCTGACCTGGCAGGGATCGCTGGAGCGTCGCTACACGAGTTGCTGGTGAGCTCACCAGCAACCAGTGACCAGCCCCCAGCCAGCAGCGCTGCGTGGAAGCGATGCTGTGCTTGGTAACTAAGGGAAATATTGGGTAACCAACCCGATATTTAGCTTGGTTACCAGCGCACACCGCTTAGCGCTGGCTCCCTGCACACCTAGCCACAGTATACATCGGGTTAATTACCCGATGTGTACTCTGCTACGTGTGCAGGCAGCAGGAGCCGGCTTCTGCGGACGCTGGTAACCACGGTAAACATCGGGTAACCAAGAAGCCCTTACCTTGGTTACCCAATATTTACCTTCGTTACCAGCGTCCGCCGCTCTCACACTGCCAGTGCCGGTTCTCTGTTCCCTGCACTCCTAGCCACAGTACACATCGGGTTAATTACCCGATGTGTACTGTGGCTACGTGTGCAGAGAGCAGGGAGCCAGCACTGGCAGCGTGAGAGCGGGGACGCTGGTAAAGAAAGGTAAATATCGGGTAACCAAGGTAAGGGCTTCTTGGTTACCCGATATTTACCGTAGTTACCAGTGTCCGCAGAAGCCGACTCCTGCTGCCTGCACATTTAGTTGTTGCTCTGTCGTGAGAGCAGCGGACGCTGGTAACGAAGGTAAATATCAGGTAACCAAGGAAAGCACTTCTCTTGGTTACCCAATATTTACCTCGGTTACCAGCGCACACCGCTTAGCGCTGGCTCCCTGCACTCCTAGCCAGAGTACACATCAGGTTAATTACCCGATGTGTACTCCAGCTACGTGTGCAGGGAGCCGGCACTGACAGCGGCGGACGCTGGTAACGAAGGTAAATATCGGGTAACCAAGGAAAGGGCTTCCCTTGGTTACCCGATATTTACCTTGGTTACAGCTTATTGCAGGCTGCTAGAAGCAGTCTCCCTGCACATTCAGTTTGTCGCTCTCGCTGTCACACACAGCGATGTGTGCTTCACAGCGGGAGAGCAACAACTAAAAAATGGCCCAGGACATTCAGCAACAACCAACGACCTCACAGCAGGGGCCAGGTTGTTGCTGGATGTCACACACAGCAACATCACTAGCAACATCGCTGCTACGTCACAAAAGTCGTTCATTAGCAGCGATGTTGCTAGCGATGTTGCTTAGTGTGACGTGGCCTTAAGGCCTGGGGAAACTGGCCGGTGTGATGAGCTTTAGTATCTTTTATTGCCAGTGTCTTGCTAAGGCTACTTTCACACATCCGGTTTGAGCCGTGCGGCTCAATCCGGCTGTGAAACCTATGCAACGGATGCGGCGAAAACACCGCATCCTTTGCATAAGTTTTTACATGCGGCCGGTCCATTTTTTTCCGGTTGCGGCACGCTACTGAGCATGCGCAGTGGAAGAAACCGCATGCGGCGGCCGGATGTGTTTTTTTCTGCATCGCGCCGCATCCGGCGTCCATAGGCATGCATTGAAAATGCGCTGCAGCGGCCGGATGCGATGCAATGCGTTTTTTTTTGCCGGAGCAAAAACGTTGCAGGCAACGTTCCATCCGGCCGCGGCATCGGCTAAATCTGCCGCATGCGGCAAAAAACGGACCGAACGCAAGCCCATGCGGCACAATATGGCACTAATGTAAGTCTATGCAAAAAAAACCGCAACCGGCGGCAAAAAAACCGGTTGCGTTTTTTCTGCAGAGTGCCATATTGTGCCGCAGATCAAAAACCGGATGTGTGAAAGTAGCCTAACAATTTCTTTCTTGTCACAAACATATCGAACATTGATGGCAAAATAATTCAGTGACATGCGGTGACTCCGGCATCCAGCAAAGGCAATGGGTGAAAAGATAGGACATTCAGACACCGCGTGTTGTGAGGATCCGCACAGAATGAGCTGTCAGATTGTGGCCTTTTTCTAATCTGCTTTTGCTATTGATCATTATCTATGAGCTCAGAAACCTTTCAGGTGATGCAGTTTTTTAAAAAGCTGATCTGCTTTTGCAGCTGACAAACGTATCCTCAAAAAACGCAGCAAAAACTGTGTGTGAATGTAGCCTTAGATCAGGTATAGAACAGCCATTTATAGGACTTTCCATAACTTTCCCAAATTCCTATGAATAAAATATTCAGCACATTCTGCATTGCACGCTGGACCCAATTTATTATATATTTTAGGAGTCGGTGCATTTTATACTGACTCCACGACTCCGACTCCACAGCCCTGCTTCCGTCTGTGACTTTTCCTTTATTTCTTTCACAGCTCTGAAATCCGGGTAAAGATCTGAAGACTCTTAATTCTGCAGATATAATGGAGAGAGAAGAAAGTGATGTTGGTGGTGGTGATCGGTGCACAGAGGAGGATCCTGCAGGTAACCGCCCCGGTGAGGAGTCACCACTATATAAAGCAGAGAAGAGTCACGTCCTCCTCGTTCTCTGGACCGGACAGTTCTGGGCCGGAGAGTCCCTTGTTCAGATAAATACAGATGATATCTGGTGATAATGTGATAGCGCTATATGTGATAACACCGCTGTGCTCCTATAATATGGATGTAAGATACAGCGGGACCATGGAGGGAAATAGGATTATGTGCCCGGGGCCGATATCTTCATCATCTGCTATCACTGCTGGTGGGAGAAGATTTGCCTGATTTTGGGACTATGGGGCCTTTAGCGTTTATTAGACGTATATGTAAAGATTAGAAATGAGTGGATCCAAAAAATGGAATTTGCCAAATTGCACAGATTTTTCTAAGACATGTAATTGGCAGTGTTGGAGACGGGAGACTCTACATTCACTCAGGTAGCAGTAGATGGTTGGATCAGCAGCCGGATCATGTGGAGACACTTCAACAAGAAAGACGCAGAGTATAAGTCTTTGGATAAGAGCGTCACAAAGTTTATTGTAACAGTGAGATTATATATAGGTTTTTCCCTTTCGCACATGACAACACCACCTGAGAGAGAGGTTCCTTCCACCTCAGGACAGGAAACCCACTGAAATAAAAGGGCGGCACCTCTCCTCCACATGAGTTTGGTTTCCTGTCCTGATGGGACAACCCACGGAATCTCCCAGGTCCGAACCGGTGTGCATTTGGGCCTGGACACACCTTCCCAGGGCTTTGGCTCTCTGCGGTGGTGGGGCGCGAGCCTGGAGCTCGGCTCTGCGTCGCCCCAGGCTATGTGGACCTGCGAGACAGGCACCCTGCTGATGGAATGCCGGGGTGAAGACGGAAGTGACGCGTGCAGGCACCCAGAAGTTCATCGTCTTCACATGCACAACTCAATCCAAGATGGCGGCACCCAGCAAGCAGATTCCGGGCGGGAAATTTGAACCGGGGAGGTATAAGGAGTAGCCTTCGCTGCATTCTGGGGAGTATGACTTCCCCCTCTATCCAGGATGGAAGACTACTCTCTGCTAGAGCAGGATGCGCTGAGGCGGCAAGATGATTCTCAGGCATTGCAGCAACAACAAACTGGTACCAGATCCACCATCTTAGGGGGTGAGTGTCTGCTGAAATGTTACATCCTTTAAATTCTCCCTCTATGTTCCCTTCCCTTTTTTTTTTTCTTTCGAGGTATCTGGGAAACATACCTTTAAAGACGGTGTTACACGCCACGATATATCGTATGAGCGATCGCACACGCCCCCGTCGTTTGTGCGACACGGGCAATTCACTGCCCATGGCGCACAATGTCGTTAAACCCCGTCACATGTACTTGCCTCCCTAACGACGTCGCTGTGGGTGGCGAACATCCTTTTCCTGAAGGGGGTGGGATGTTCGGCGTCACAGCGATGTCACACAGTGGCCGCCCAATAGAAGCGGAGGTGCGGAGATGAGCGGGACGTAACATCCCACCAACCTCCTTCCTTCCGCATTGCCAACGGGACGCAGGTAAGCTGTGTTCGTCGTTCCCGGGGTGTCACACGTAGCGATCTGTGCTGCCTCGGGAACGACAAACAACCGGCGCTTAGAAGGAGGAACGACATGAAAATGAACGACGTGTCAACAAGCAACGATAAGGTAAGTATTTTTGCCAGTTAACAGCCGTTCGGAGCCGCCACACGCTACGACATCTCTAACAATGCCGCCCGTATGTGCGTCACGAATTCCGTGACCCCGACGACATATCGTTAGATACAGTCATATGAAAACATTTGGGCGACCCTATTAATGTTAACCTTTTTTCTTTATAACAATTTGGGTTTTTGCAGCAGCTATTTCAGTTTCATATATCTAATAACTGATGGACTGAGTAATATTTCTGGATTGAAATAAGGTTTATTGTACTAACAGAAAATGTGCAATCCGTATTTAAACAAAATTTGACCTGTGCAAAGGTATGGGCACCCTTATCAATTTCTTGATTTGAACACTCCTAACTACTTTTTACTGACTTACTAAAGCACTAAATTGGTTTTGTAACCTCATTGAGCTTTGAACTTCATAGGCAGGTGTATCCAATCATGAGAAAAGGTATTTAAGGTGGCCACTTGCAAGTTGTTCTCTTATTTGAATCTCCTATGAAGAGTGGCATCATGGGCTCCTCAAAACAACTCTCAAATGATCTGAAAACAAAGATTATTCAACATAGTTGTTCAGGGGAAGGAGACAAAAAGTTGTCTCAGAGATTTAAACTGTCTGTTTCCACTGTGAGGAACATAGTAAGGAAATGGAAGAACACAGGTACAGTTCTTGTTAAGCCCAGAAGTGGCAGGCCAAGAAAAATATCACAAAGGCAGAGAAGAAGAATGGTGAGAACAGTCAAGGACAATCCACAGACCACCTCCAAAGACCTGCAGCATCATCTTGCTGCAGATGGTGTCAATGTGCATCGGTCAACAATACAGCGCACGTTGCACAAGGAGACGCTGTATGGGAGAGTGATGCGAAAAAAGCCGTTTCTGCAAGCACACCACACACACAGTCGCCTGAGGTATGTAAAAGCACATTTGGACAAGCCAGTTACATTTTGGAAGAAGGTCCTGTGGACTGATGAAACAAAAGATTGAGTTGTTTGGTCATACAAAAACTCGTTATGCATGGAGGCAAAAAAACATGGCATTCCAAGAAAAGCACTTACTACCCACAGTAAAATTTGGTGGAGGTTCCATCATGCTTTGGGGCTGTGTGGCCAATGCCGGCATCGGGAATCTTGTTAAAGTTGAGGGTCGCATGGATTCAACTCCGTATCAGCAGATTCTTGACAATAATGTGCAAGAATCACAAAGAGATGGGGAGGGCACCACCTGCGAGGAGTATTTTAACCCCTATAATAGTCGGTGGGTTCACCTCAGCACACTTAAAGGAAGATTAAGGCAAGAAGGAAGAAGTGTGCATATGAGAGGGAAACACCAATTTATATAAGAAAATTGTACTTTATTATAAATAGGACACAGGGTCACACACATTTAAAAACACTAAAAAGGCAAAGAGCCATAAATCAAAAAGTGTCCAAACCTCTGTCTGTTAGGGTTGGACTAACCTCCGTAACCCAAAAGGAAAAAGGCTATATAGATATATCAATATATAATACATGCAGGTATAGTAGAATACAGGGGATAAACCAATATTACAATAAAGGTATACAAAGCAGAGTCATACCCCAGAAAAGCATATAGTGGTACATACAGGACACATAAGTTAGATATGTAGTTTCCATTGGTCATATATAAACCACTATTCTATCACCATACACCTTGCAAAGAGACAATATCCCCCAGAAATAAAAGAAAAACCTGCAGATATGATACAAGGCATAAGCCCTAATAACCAGCCATAGCCAATTTTACCCAGCAACAGGGGAACGGAGGGTATTGATCCCCACGCGTATCGTCACAAACTAGGATGACTTCATCTGGGGTGCCATGGTGTCCCGGCGTCACGGATAATCACAACAGACGCAAGTCACTTAGGCTGGGGAGCTCACCTGGGAACTCACCTGTTGCAAGGACTATGGGACGATCATGTGAGGAGTCAGTCCTCAAACGTCAGGGAGCTTACTGCTGTAAAATTGGCACCCAGAGGATTCCTCCTTTATCTAACAGATCCAGATACTTTCAGACAACAAAGTGATGGTGGCCTACCTGAATCATCAAGGAGGGACCAGATCCATACTACTGCTTTCCCTCACAATGAAAATTTTTCATATAGTAGAGTCCTGTTTTCTCTCCCTGAGTGCAATTCATATTTGAGGGAAGGACAACGAGGAAGCCGATTTTCCTCCGCAGACATCTGCATCAAGAAGAATGGGCGCTGAACCCCCAAATTTTTCTAATTGCAGATCTCTGGGGGACTCCAGTTTTTGACCTTTTTTTAACCAGGGCCAACAGGAAGGTGGAGAGTTTGTTTTCTCAATCCCAGGGATCATCCCATGGGAATAGATGCACTGCAGGTCCCCTGGCCCCAGGGTCTTCTATATGCCTTTCCGCCCTTGCTTCTTCCGGCAGTGCTCAGGAAGATTCGTGAAGACAAAGCACACATCATCCTCATACCTCCCTTCTGGCCGAAAAGAGCCTGGTTCTCTTTGCTCCAAAAGCTAGCAATATCAGACCCCTGGATACTTCCGGATGAGAGAGACCTCTTAGTCCAAGGACCAGTATGCCACCCCAAGGATCCTGCCCTCCACTTGACAGCGTGGCATTTGAAAGGCAGATACTCCTTGCACAGAGATTCTCTGAGAACCTAGTAGAGACTCTCCTTAGGAGTAGGAAGCCGGTCACCACCGGTATTTATGGTAGGGTCTGGCAGAAATTTCTGGAAGTTTCCGGAGCACAAATAGAGAGGCCCCTCCCTTCCCGGCTATCCTGGAATTCCTTCAAAAGGTGTTGGAGTTGGGCCTATCTACTAGCACCAGTTTTGGCCCTAGCAGCTCTCTATAGTCATAAACTGACAAAGAATAGATGGATTAGCAGGTTTATTAAGTCCTGTGCTAGAGCTGGCCCGGTCCCCTCTCCTCGTATGCCTCCCTAGGATTTAAATCTTGTCCTTGATGCCCTTATAGACGCCCTGTTTGAGCCTCTTTCGGATATTCTGCTCAAAACCCTGTCCCTGAAGGCGGCACTACTCATTGCCTTGATGTCCGCTAGACTGGTGGGGGACCTACAGGCACTCTCTATTGCCCAACCATATACCCAGATTCTGGTCGATAGGGTGGTATTACGTACAGATCCCTCCTACCTTCCTAAAGTGGTCAAGCCCTTTCACAGGTCCCAGGAAATCATATTGCCTTCCTTTTGTGACCCTCCTTCCAACGACAAAGAAGCCAGGCTCCATAGATTGGATGTGAGAAGGGTCCTTATAACCTACTTGGATAGGACCAGGGAGTTTTGGAAATCTCAGGCCCTGTTTGTTGCGTTCCAGGGAATGTCCCGGGGCTGTAAAGTCTCTTAAAGCACCTTGGCTAGGTGGATCCGGGACGCTATCTCGCTAGCCTACTCATTTAAGGGTGTGCCAGTCCCCCTGCAGATTAGGGCCCATTCCACTAGGTCAGTTTCCACCTCTTGCAGGGCTGCCACTTGGTCTTCTTCCTCTACCTTCTTCCGTCACTATAGACTTGACTTTTCCTCCACGGCCGACCTTTTCTTTCGGTAGACTGGTAATACAGGCGGTGGTCCCTCCCTAAGGTGATTGGTGTCTAGAATCTCTCAGGTGGTGCGGTCATGGGCGAAAGGGAAAAATCTTAATTACTTACCGGTAATGGGACTTTCAGAAGCCCATGACAGCACCCTTAGTGTCCCCCCCCCCCCCCAATCCCTATTCACTGGTTATGGGCACCCTTCGGGAAGTGTTAGGTGTTATTTTTTTTTGGGGGGGGGGGTTTGGTGGTGGCATGATTTAACTAAACTGTTTTTTATTTATGTGGTCCTCTAGCTCTGTAAACCTACTAATGCGGAGGAGAGGTGCCGCCCTTTTATTTCAGTGGGTTTCCTGTCCTGAGGTGGGCGGAACCTCTCTCTCGGGTGGTGCTGTCATGGGCTTCTGAAGATCCCATTAGTGGTAAGTAATTTAAGATTTTGTGAAGTACATAAAAATAGATGTTGTATAAGAGATTACACATTAGATTGCACAATGAGCGGGGTTTTATTTATTTATTTATTTATTTTTTTTAACAAATTACCTGTTTCTAGCGCAATCGATCAATCTTGACGTATTTGCAGAACATATTGCATTTGGCTAGATTGAACATTCTTTGGGTCAATTTGACCTTGATGACTACAATATTCCAGGAAAATAAGGGAGTAAAAGGATATAATATGAAAACACTTCCAAGGACACATATTTTAAAAAGAATACAAGTTAACCCTTCGGCCCATTACTTTTTGCCCTAGACAAAGTCACCTGGAGTGACGAGACGTGTTGGGCAGGGATCACCGCGGTCTGTACTGGGTTTGTTTGGTTAGCAGTGCTCTTTGCACACAGTTCTTGGTTTCAAGACACCGGTTTGCTCCTGTAGGACGTTTGCTATGGCTATATATAATCTTGGTTTCACAGTTTGAAACCATGGGCAGGGATTATCAGGGTCTGTATTGGCTTGTTTGCTCAGCTGGGTTTCCTTTAAGGCCCAGTCACACTAAACAACTTACCAGCGATCCCAACAACGATACAACCTGATAGGGATCGCTGGTAAGTTGCTAGGAGGTCGCTGGTGAGATGTCACACTAAGCGACGCTCCAGCGATCCCACCAGCAACTTGACCTGGTAGGGATCGCTGGAGCGTCGTGGAAGCGATGCTGCGCTTGGTAACTAAGGTAAATATCGGGTAACCAACCCGATATTTACCTTTGGTTACCAGCGCACACCGCTTAGCGCTGGCTCCGTGCACACCTAGCAACAGTACACATCGGGTTAATTACCAGCTGAGAGCGGCGGACGCTGGTAACGAAGGTAAATATGGGGTAACCAAGGTAAGGGCTTCCTGGTTACCCGATGTTTACCGTGGTTACCAGCGTCCGCAGAAGCCGGCTCCTGCTGCCTGCACATTCAGTTGTTGCTGTGTCGCTGTCACACACAGCGATGTGCGCTTCACAGCAGGAGAGCAACAAACTAAAACATGGCCCAGGACATTCAGCAACAACCAACGACCTCACAGCAGGGGCCGGGTTGTTGCTGGATGTCACACACAGCAACATCGCTAGCAAGTTGTGCCTCAGCAGCGATGTTGCTAGCGATGTTGCTTAGTGTGACGGGGCCTTTACACAGGGCTCGGCTCTGAGACACCAGTTCACACTTGCGTAGCGATCGTCAATGTTACACATTATCTTGGTGAACTCACAAATATTCCCCAAATTTATTTAATTTAATATTTGTGAGTTTTATATGATACATTCCCACTGACCCTTGGTCAATTTTGTGAGTTTACACTATCTTGGTCTCACAACATGAAACCACATGTTATTAGGAGCTTCATTTGCCCTTTTTGATATTTTGTAGGATTTTCTGTACTAACTTTGCATTATCAAGGTTGGCTTGCAGGTTATATCTGTTATACATCTATGCCCTTGGGATAATGCTGCTTGTTTACACCATTTTTTATGCAGCATACATCTGCTCTCTGCAATCTAACATGCATTATTATGTGTTACTATAGTGTGACTTTGGGTCATATTTGTTTCACATTTATGCCTATATGATCATGCCTTTTGTACAATGCAATTTTATATTTAGTGCAATTTTGTTCTTTACTATTTATCTTGTAAATTTAGTTGTGCTCACTATTTTTCGGACTATAAGACGCAGCCTGGTTTTAGAGGAGGAAAATAAGCAAAAAATGTGGTCATGACACACTGATATAGGGCGAGGATCTGCTGCTGACACTGTTATGGGGGTTATGTCCCCAAATTCTCTACTAAGGTACCCCATCCTGGTAATGTGATCCTGCTATAAACCCCCATCCTGCTCATATACCCCCATCCTGCTCATATACCCCTATCCTGCTCATATACCAGCATCCTGCTCATATTCTCCCATCCTGTTCATATACTCCCATCCTGTTCATATACTCCCATCCTGTTTATATACCCCATCCTGCTCATATTCTCCCATCCTGTTCATAAACTCCCATCCTGTTTATATACTCCCATCCTGTTTATATACTCCCATCCTGTTTATATACTCCCATCCTGTTTATATACTCCCATCCTGTTTATATACTCCCATCCTGTTTATATACTCCCATCCTGTTCATATACCCCCATCCTATTGATATACCCCCATCCTATTGATATACCCCCATCCTATTGGTATACCCCCCATCCATCCTGCTCATATACTCCCATCCTGTTCATATACCCCATCCTGCCTGCTCATATACTCCTCCCATCCTGCTATATGCCCCCATCGTGCTCATATACCAGCCTGGTATATGACTTGTATCCTATAGCACAGAGAAAAAAATAAACGTTTATACTGACCTTTTCCTCACTCCCTCCAGCACCGATCATCTTCCTCTCTGCGCCGCTGACCTGCGTGTGTTGAGCCGTTGCCCTGCTGCATCGCGATGTCTTCCTGTCTGTGCCGATCAGCTGACCAGCTCAGCACAGATCAGCTGACCGGCACAGACAGGAAGACATCGCGTGCTGCAGGGGGACGGCTCCACACACGGGGACGGGTGAGTACACTGATTCACTGCACCCCGCGCTGATGATGACGCACGGGGAGCAGTGAATACAGCCACACATGATCACTCCAGGCTGTAATTGCCAGGGGTGATCATGCGGGCCGGCTCTTTACTATGCGCGCGTCCCCGCTCGTCCTCCCGCCCACCTGTCAGCGCCGGCTTCTGCGCTGAGAAATGGGTGGGGAGGATAGGCGTGCATATGTAATGAGCGGGCCCACGTGGTCACGAGCAGGCGCTGCTATAGCCTGCTCGTGCCCCCGATGACCCGCAGCAGCCTCATTCCCGGCCGCAGCCCTATAGTCAGACCATAAGACGCACCCCCAGCTTTCCCCCAACATTTGGGGGGAAAAAAGTGCGTCTTATGGCCCGAAAAATACGGTAACCCAGTTTTCCATTATTATTTGGTCTGTTCAGTCTGGGGTGATGCTTTGTCTTTTGTCTCTGATGTTTTTAAATTCTTTTAACTATGTTTGTCAATTTTGTTGCTTCAGATACCCATGGTGTTTGTCACAGGTTTTTCTTGATCTCAATAAAAATGTATATTTATTTTTTTTTCTAATTTGTGGTCTGGTGATCCCTCATTTTTGGCACTTCTTTCTTCCTTGTCTTGAATGATGTAAGTTTATGTCATAGGTTAGGAACACTTATCCGAACATTGTGACACTGCATGGATCACTTAGGCACGCTCAACAAGCTCAGTCTGGTCCATACTCGGTCCTGCCGGAGGTACCACACCACTGCTGTTAAACCACGTTTGGTGCCTTTTTGACATGACTACTTACTCCAATAAGATTATATGACAAAAGGAGATGTGAAAATATAATCCACTCTCAGAATTTTCACCCTCGCTGTTTGTTGGACACCACGGTAACCTAAAATAAAGGTTTGCATTCCCTGAGGAGATACATACAGCATATTACCCTTTTCCAGGGGTCTTCCTGACGAATATACCCCAGTTACCCCCACTATGGCATACATATTAATAGATAACTGATGCTTTTTATGTGTGATAATAGTCCAGTCTGACGAAGGCCCAAAGGCCGAAATGTCGATTGTTTGGACAAATACATGTATCCATCACCATATATCCCAAAAAACTTTTTTGATCAATAAAAAAATCTGAACACACAACTTGTTTTGTTTCTTAAGGGGGTAGACAGTGTGCCAGAGTTCTCTTTTGAATTCATCTCCTTGTTAAGCAGCAGTTTCTCTCCTCTTGGGGCGGCTGGAGCACAGATCAGATCATTAAAGGGCGCTTTACACGCCGCGACATCGCTAGCGATGTCGCTGCCGATCGCACCCGCCCCTGTCGGTTGTGCGTCACGGGCAAATCGCTGCCCGTGGCGCACAACATCGCTAGGACCCGTCACATGGACTTACCTGCCTGGCGACGTCGCTGTGGCCGGTGAACCGCCTCCTTTCTAAGGGGGCGGTTTGTGCGGTGTCACAGCGACGTCACATGGCAGCCGTCCAATAGAAGCCTAGGGGCGGAGAGCAGGTAAAAGAAAGTGACGGCCACCTCGTTGCCAGAGGACGCAGGTAAGGTGTTGTTCTAGGGGTGTCACACTTAGCGGTGTGTGCTGCCTCAGGAACGACAAACAACCTGCGTCCTGCAACAGCAACGATATTTGGGATTAGAACGACGTGTCAACGATTAGGTGAGTAATTTTGATCGTTAGCGGTCGTTCGTATGTTTCACACGCAACAACGTCACTATCGAGGCCGGGTGTGCGTCACGAATTCCGTGACCTCAATGACCTCTCGTTAGCGATGTCGTTACGTGTAAAGCCCCCTTTACTATTGGAGACATTGTTATTCACAGTTCAGGTAAAGCTTCGCTAAAGAGCATATACAGCATGGGAGGAATAGAGCTATCCAACAGCATGTGTGAAAAAGACTTGGGTATACTAATCACAACTGAACAGGAGTCACCAGTGTGATGCAGCAGCAAAAAAGGCAAACCCCATTCTAGGATGTATTAAAGCATACAGGCTAGATCAC
Organism: Anomaloglossus baeobatrachus; assembly: GCF_048569485.1. Taxonomy (NCBI): domain Eukaryota; kingdom Metazoa; phylum Chordata; class Amphibia; order Anura; family Aromobatidae; genus Anomaloglossus; species Anomaloglossus baeobatrachus. The sequence continues at coordinate 572,618,404 of NC_134358.1, forward strand.
GTGAAGTCATTATCCTCCTTTACTCCTCTGTGGTCAGACCTCATCTGGAATATCGTGTCCAGTTCTGGGCACCACATTTTAAAAAAAGACCTCAACAAACTGGAGCAAGCTCAGAGAAGAGGGACCAGAATGGTGACTGGTCTGCAAATCATGTCCTATGAGGAACGGTTACAGGATTTAGGATTGTTTAGCTTGCAAAAGAAAAGACTGAGAGGAGACTTAATAGCTGTCTACAAATATCTTAAAGGCTGTCACACTGTAGAGGGATCAGTTTTATTCTCATTTTCACAAGGAAAGACTAGAAGCAATGGGATGAAACTGATGGGGAGGAGACACAGATTAGATATTAGAAAAAAACTTTTTGACAGTGAGGGTGATCAATGAGTGGAACAGGCGACCACGAGAGGTGGTGAGTTCTCCTTCAATGGAAGTCTTTAAAAAGAGGTTGAATGGACATCTGTCTGGGATGATTTAGTGAATTCTGCTTTGAGCAGGGGGTTGGACTAGATGACCCCGGAGGTCCATTCCAACTCTACCATTCTATGATGGACGGGCTGTGATGACACTGGCTGTATGGAGCTACCCACAGGTTTCGGCTCTACTGTTCCCTATTGCAGGGGGCGACAAGGACAAAGTGGGGTGGAAGTCATGTTATACTGCATACCTCCCAACTTTTGAAGAAAGGAAAGGGGGATAAAGTCTGCGGTGCGCCGTGGCAAATTTTGACCGCCCCTAGCCACACCCATTTGGCAGTAAGGGTCATTCAGCAGATGCCCCGGACTGTTCGTTCATAGTCATAGCAGCCAGACTTTTCTTATATTTATATGTCACTATATGACATGTTGCTTATTTGTGCCTATAAAGCAGAGTTCACACGTTACATAAATTCTGTGGGTTTTTTTTTGTTTCTGCCGCTGTCTGCACCAAACTACACAATAACAATCTTCTCTGATTATTCCATTTTTGCTGCATTTTTTTTGTGCCTTTTCTCCATTATTTAATGTGTTTTTGGTTCAGATGTGAATCTACATTTTTAAGTGTTTTTATTGTACAGAGAAGCTTTTTCCTGTGCTTTTTTAAGCTCCACATAGAAACCCCAAGAGAGAAAAAAAAAAGCACCAAAACCGCCGATTTCAGCGGCGTCTTTTGATGGAATCACATCCATTTTGCTTGGACAATTAAACACAGCTTAATATATGTGCAAAAAACACAGCAGAAAAAAATGCAGCATTTACACTACATGTGAACACTGCTAATTGACCAAAGTGGATGAGACGTCTTTTGCGTCTAAAGACGCCGCTGAACTCTGCGGATTTGGTGTTCTTTTTCTTTATAAGCTTCAGGATTCACATCTGCAGCAAAGATGTATCAAATAAGGGGACAATGCATAAAAAAATACCGCAGATACGTAATAATCAGAGAAGATTGTTATTGCGGTGATGATGCGGACACCTGCAGGAAAAAACGCATTTACGCTACGTGTGAACACGGCCTCAGCAATACATTTTTTTTTTATGGGTTTCAATGTTTCAATAAAGAAAACTAATTGTCTTTTTTTTTTTTTTCCCTTTTTTAACGCCATTTTCTGATCCCCGCAAATCTGATCGCTGTGTCGCTCTGGTCGTTACAATCAGAGGGACACTACATTTGTCCATGTTGTTTGCTGCTTTGTGATGTTTATTATTTTATAAAAATGTTTAATAAAATTACATTATATTTTTTTTTTCTATTTTTAGTAATTTTATTAGAAGAAGAAAAAAAAAATTCCTCTCCCCCAGAACACAGGACACAGAGATGCTGCTCTGTACAATGTAGCTTTATGTCCTGTGTAATCTGCGGATTGTGTAATCAGAGGCTGCATTGTAGGTTCATCTATATAAAATCCTCCTTCTGACATCATCAATCTTAGTGGCTCAACAGCTAGGAGGGCTTCTGGGCACGTGTTTAAAAGTTGCTGGTTTGAATCCAAGGTGCTGAAAATAAAGAAAAAAAATTTACATATGTATTTGTGTTTTTTTTCCCCTCATTTCTTTGTAGTAGTTTTATAGGAACATATTAATCTCTTTCCTTCGCCTACAAAGAAATGCAGTATCTATCCATGTATCTGTCCATCATGTATCTATCATATGTCTATCAATCATGTATCTATCATGTATCTAATATATAAAGCTGAATGTGTGTGTATGTATGTGTGTATGTATGTCCGGGATTGGCATCTGCACAGTCGCAGCTACAGCCATAAAATTTTGCACACTCACACTTCTGGACCCCGAGAGTGTCATAGGCTATGCGTTGAGGGGAAATTTTAACCCCGTGCTTTACAGTTATTCGCCAAAAAACCTGCCTCCATTAAAGCGAATGGAGCTGGGAGCCACAGTGCAGCCAGAACTTCAGAAGAATGCGCAGCCACACCCTTATATGGAATGTTGGCGTGTCACAATGCAGCCAGGGAAAGAGACAGACACAGACGGGGAAAGAGGCAGACACAGACAGGGTAAGAAACAGACATAGACAAGGTAAGAGACAGACACAGACAAAGAGACTGACAGGGAAAGAGACAGACAGGGAAAGAGAGGGAAAGACAGGGAAAAAGAGGGAAAGAGACAGACAGGGAAAGAGACAGACAGAGAGAGACAGAGATATATACAGAGGGGGAGACAGACAGAGAATGGGATAGAAACAGAGACAGTTACTATCCCGGGGGAAAATTTAACCCCGCGCGTTCCAATTTACCAATCAATTTTGCCCCTATCTACATAATGGGGAAAAGGTGAAACGAAAAGTGTTGGGGGCAAATTGACAGCTGCCAGATGTGAACAAGGGGGACTTAAAAAATGAGGCGATAGCGCCAAAGAGTATATACCGTACAGATGCTAAGGTGGGGCCCCGACATGGGATACTCACCGGACTCGGGGATATGAACACACACACATAATGCGCCACACACTACCACGTGCTTGAACACATATACCACCCTCAGCACACATCTCACCACACATACACCAACCTCGCCACATAATCGCCCTAAAACACACACAAGTCTGGTATTGTCCTTCAAAAATAAAAATCTGAATAATAAGCAGCCAAACTACAAGAACAACAAATGTACCATATAGGAAATACGGCAGCTGTCAGTCACATAACCTGTCTATTATGTGTATATGTGAGCGAATATATACTGTCAGGGGGAGGGCTTTCTGTTGCCTGGAGATTTATCAGGCTGCCAATAGCAACCAATCACAGCTTAGCTTCTATTTTACTACAGTTAATTAATCTGAGCTCTGATTGGTTAATATAGGCAACAATTTAATAATTACATTTCTATCTATTTGGTTTGTGTTTTTTTTGTGCAGAATACATTTTTGTTAATACATTCTATTTTGTTAACAGCAGTTATTAAAACCTGGGCGAAGCCAGGGAGTACAAATAGTCTATTATATAGCTATCCCTCTATCTATCATATATCCACCATCCATCCATCTTTGTAGCTGAATAATCTGCTTCTGGTTTCTCTACTGTAATACAGAGGTCAAGATTACCAAATCTTCCTATGTTTTTCAATAGAAAAAATACCCTGGAGACAGGGGAAGATAGAAAGAGACAAACGCGGCGCCAATCTGAGTGTAGTGAGTTTTTTTTATATATATAAAGGTGTTGAAATAGTGGAACTCTCACCTGGTTCAGAGGTTAGAAAGCCTGGAATAATCCAAGAGGAGTTGATCCACTTTCCAATAGGGTTATGGTGAAGTATGCAGCAATCGCACTGGATACTATAGAGGAGCCCTCCAGCAGGTCCACTTAGTGAAAGAAGTTCCAAAGGCAATTACCAGTCTTGCGGTGCTCCTGCTACCAATGGTGGAACATATTGGATGATTTTTGGTCATATGACTGGACCAATATACAAATAAGTAAGGAGATATTTTATTTGCACATTAAAATATGGTTAATTATACAACGCGTTTCGGCTCGGATGTCTTATCCTTCAGCCTTCTTCAGGTATAATTGTGAGAAAAAAGATGTATACATCTAACTTCAGAAAGAGGCATGCTTATATAGAGACCCTATATAAGCATGCCTCTTCATGACGTTAGATGTATACATCTTTTTTCTCACAATTATACCTGAAGAAGGCTGAAGGATAAGACATCCGAGCCGAAACGCGTTGTATAATTAACCGTATTTTAATGTACAAATAAAATATCTCCTTACTTATTTGTATATTGGTCCAGTCATATGACCAAAAATCATCCAATATGTTCCACCATTGGTAGCAGGAGCGCCGCAAGACTGGTAATTGCCTTTGGAACTATGTTTTTCAATAGAGGCATTAGCTCAGTGGTAGAGCTGTCCCGGTAAACCAGAGCAGATGAATATTTAATTTATTCACTGCACTGCGGGGAGGAGCCGAGACATTAGCTGTGAGCTGCGCTACTGCCGGAGAGAGCCCTCAAATTGGGACAGTTCTGCAGAATCTGGGACGGTTGGGAGGTCTGGTACTGGTTCCTGCTGAAGATGTATAAAGAAACCAGTGTAGTGAAAAACCTTTGTTCAGCTTTGTCTCTCTTGACTATATGAAGTTTCAATCCTTTGTTGACGCGACTATATGAAGATAGATGTCCCCTCACCACGGACTGGGAGTTGTAGTGCTTTCTTCATCTCCCTGGACTAAACTGAACTGGTTTGTACCAGCTTACAGGTAGTGTCACCACTGAGCAGGGAGGCCCCTCCCACAGTTTCTATAGCAGCTTGTGGTGAGGAGAATAACATTCAGCCAGTAGATGGCAGCAGAGTACAATGCACGTGTCAGTCCTCAGTGTCCGCACATACAATGCATTATACATCTCCTAACTCACAGCGGCCATAGTAATTCTGGAGCTGATCTACTGCCGCAGGACAACTGTTTCACTCAGCAGTGGTAGAACGGGTACCTGGATATCACACTGGGCAATAATCTGGACTGGACATTAATAGAATTGATTGCTTATGCAATGTGTGCCCCAAGTAGTCAGTTAACAGTACAGGGGTTTTTTTTCGTGGGATTTTCTTTTACTTTTATTTTTCCAATATTTGTTATATTTAGTTTTATGTATTATTTACGGTTATATTATTCAAAATTAACATCAGTGTTTTTCTTTGCAGATTACTGTACCAGGAGCTCCAAAGGACATCTGATATTTAATGAATTTAAAGCAGATGATTGTAGTATCACACATGATACATGTACACAGTATGCCGACAACTCAGATATACCCCCAGCCATTCAAAGCAAAGATCAATCATCCAATAATTTGAATGAAGTATTTTCTCCTAACTCATTGCAGACTGTTAAACAAACTAAAAGTCATAGAAGAAATGTTGAAGATAAAAGAAGTCCTACAAGAAAGAAGCCATATTCATGTTCAGAATGTGAGAAAGGTTTTTCTAACAAATCAAAACTTAGTAGTCCTAAAATAATTCACACAAAAGAGAAGACATTTTCATGTAGGAAATGTGGAAAATGTTTTACTAGGAAATCAAGCCTTAGTAGTCATGACAGATTTCACACAGGAGAGAAGCCATTTTCATGTTCAGAATGTGGAAAATGTTTTACTAGGAAATCACATCTTGTTAAACATGAGAAAATTCACACAGGAGAGAAGCCATTTTCATGTCCAGAATGTGGGAAATGTTTTACTAATAAATCATATCTTAGTAGCCATGAGAGATTTCACACAGGAGAGAAGCCATTTTCATGTTCAGAATGTGGACAGTGTTTTACTCAGAAATCACATCTTGTTAAACATGAGAGAATTCACACAGGAGAGAAGCCATTTTCATGTTCAGAATGTGGGAAATGTTTTACTAATAAATCAAACCTTCGTAGTCATGAGAGAATTCACACAGGAGAGAAGCCATTTTCATGTTTAGAATGTGGGAAATGTTTTACTAGTAAATCAGATCTTCGTAGTCATGAGAGAATTCACACAGGAGAGAAGCCATTTTCATGTCCAGAATGTGGGAAATGTTTTACTAATAAATCATATCTTAGTAGTCATGAGAGATTTCACACAGGAGAGAAGCCATTTTCATGTTCAGAATGTGGACAGTGTTTTACTCAGAAATCACATCTTGTTAAACATGAGAGAATTCACACAGGAGAGAAGCCATTTTCATGTTCAGAATGTGGGAAATGTTTTACTAATAAATCACACCTTAGTAGTCATGAGAGAATTCACACAGGAGAGAAGCCATTTTCATGTTCAGAATGTGGGAAATGTTTTACTTATAAATCAAACCTTAGTAGTCATAAGAGATTTCACACAGGAGAGAATCCATTTTCGTGTTCAGAATGTGGACAATGTTTTTCTCAGAAAGTACATCTTGTTAAACATGAGAGACTTCACACAGGAGAGAATCCATTTTCATGTTCAGAATGTGGGAAATGTTTTACTAGTAAATCAGATCTTAGTAGGCATGAAAGAATTCACACAGGAGAGAAGCCATATCCATGTTCAGAATGTGGGAAATGTTTTAGTAGTAAATCAGATCTTACTAGGCATGTAAGAATTCACACAGGAGAGAAGCAATATTTATGTTCAGAATGTGGGAAAGGTTTTACTAGTAAATCAGATATTAGTAGGCATGAAAGAAGTCACACGAGAGAAGCCATTTTCATGTTTAGAAAGTAAGAGCTGTTTTACAGATAAATCAAGTCTTATTAACATCTTATTGGACGTACTGGTTACACCATGCCTCCTGTCGGTATACTCCCTGCCAGCTGCCCGCGGGCAGCTGGCAGTGAGTTCCGCACATGTCAGCTGATTTCAACAGCTGACGTGCGGCTAAGCACGAGTGGATCCGCTCTCCACTTGTGCCTGTTAACTCCTTGCACTGCACTGTCAAAATGTGACAGCGCCGTGTACATCGCAGCTGCGGTAAGCTCTCACCCGGCTCCATCGGACGTCATGTGACGTGAACACGTGGAGCTGACGGTTGCCATGGTAGCAGAGAATCATGTGATGACTCCTGTAGCTATCATGAGTCAGTTCCTCTTACAACCGGCAGAGAGCCGTGTGTGAGAGGAGAGGAGAGCAGATTTTCTGCAGATCAGAGCAATGCTGCTCTGATCTGCAGCAAGGAACAATAAAAATCCTAAGTTCAAATCATCCCCCTATTCATCCCATTGAAAATTAAATGGTTAAAAAAAATATACACATTTGGTATCCTCACGTTCAGAAATGCCTGATCTATCAAAATATAAAATCAATTAATCTGATTGGTAAACAGCGTAGCGGCAGAAAAAACATAAATTAATTTTTTGGTCATTTCAAATTTTGCACAAAATGCAATAACAGGCGATCAAAACGTAGCATCTGTGCAAAAATGTTATTAAAAAGTCAGCTCGAAAAGCAAAAAATAAGCCGTCGTTTAGCCATAGATCCCGAAAATTGAGAACACTATGGTTTTCGGAAAATGGCGCAAAAAAGTGCGCCACTTTTTGACAAACATTTGAATTTTTTTTACCCCTTAGGCTATGTGCCCACGCTGCGGATTTTGCCGCGGATTTGCCGCGGATTTCCCGAAAATCTGCAGCAGCGGCACTTCCAAGCCATTTCAATGGCATTTTGGAAATGCTGTGTCCATGCTGCGGATTTTTCCGCTGCGGATTTGCCGCGGATTTTGATCCGGAAAAATCTGCAGCATGTCAATTGTTTGGTGCAGATTTGGTGCGGATTTTTGGTTTTGAATGGGGGAAAAAAAAAAAAATCCGCTGCAAATCCGCGGCAACTCCGCGGGTGCGGATTTGCCGCGAAAGTCGCGGATTTTCAGGCAGAAAAATCCGCAGGTACATTCTACCGTGGACACATAGCCTTAGATACCAGTAACTGTCCTTTGGTAGTTTAATTTGCCCAATTCCAGCCTTGCTGAAGCATTCCCAGATAATTACTGATCCTCCATCAAATATCACAGTGGGTGCAAGACAATGTGGCTTGTTCGCCTCTCCAGGTCTCCGTCTAACCATTAGACAACCACGTGTTGAACAAAGCTGAAAATTAGACACATCAGAGGAGATTACCTTACTCTAGAAATTGGGCAGATTAAACTTTGCGAAGGACGTATGAATCAAGCTGCATACAGGGCTATCCTGGAAAAACAGTTGCTTCCTTCTGCTCAGCCAATGTTCCCGAACTCTGAGGACTGTTTCTTCCAGCAGGACAATGCGTCATGCCACACAGCTAGGTCAATCAATGTGTGGATGAAGGACCATCACATCAAAATCCTGTCATGGCCAATCCAATTTCCAGGCCGGAACCCCATTGAAAACCTCTGAAATGTAATCAAGAGGAAGATGCATAGTCACAAGCCATCAAACAAAGAATAACTGCTTACATTTTTGCACCAGGAGTGACATAAGGTCACCCAAAAGCAGTGTGACAGACTGATGGAAAGCAGCCAAGATGCAGGAAAGCTGGGATTAAAAATCATGTTTATTCCACAAAATATTGATTTCTGAACTCTTCCTGAGTTAAAACAATTAGTATTGTTGTTTCTAAATGATTATGAACTTGTTTTCTTTGCATTATTTGAGGTCTGAAAGCAATGCATTGTTTTTGTTATTTTGACCATTTCTCATTTTCAGAAAATAAATGCAAAATTTTTTGCTTAGAAATTTAGACACATTGTCAGTAGTTTATAGAATAAAAGAACAATTTACAGTTTACTCGAAAATAGAAAGAGAAAAATCAGAAAAACTGTCAAGTTTGCAGCGGTCTCCTAATTTTTGCCAGAGCTGTGTATAAAATATATATATTTAAAAAAAACAGCATGCAATACCTCCCCCCTCCATTTTTTTTATGCCCAGCCATGATAAAGCCGGAGGCTGGTATTATCAGGTTGGCGAGGCCAAAGGTTATTGGGCCCCCCAGTCTAAAAATAGCAGTCTGCAGCCACCCAGAATTTTTGCATCCATTAGATGCGATATTCCAGGCACCTTACTCAGCTCATCCTAATTGCCATGGTGCGGTGGCAAGAGGGGAAATATAAATAAGGGGTTAATGACAGTATTTTAGAGCGATGTTACTGGACCACCAGTACTATAGAGAGATGTCACTGGTTCTCCCAGTACAATGGAGGTGATCGCTCCCCACAGCATAACAGAGAGCGGTCAGCGCCCCCCAGTACAATAAAGCGCGGTTACCGGCCACCCAGTACAATGGAGAGATGTCACCACCCCCCGAGTACAATAGGGATAGCTCACTGACATCCCCAGTACACTATAGAGGTCACACCCCCCCCAGTACAATCGAGAGATGTTAATCCCATCCCCCCACGTTACAATAGAGAGGTCACCAGCCCCACTGGTGCAATAGAGAGGTCACTGCCCCCCCAGTACAACAAAGAGAGGTCACTACCCCCCCTCCAGTAGAATAGAGATAGGTCACTGTCACCCCCTACCCCAGTGCAATTGAGAGAGGTCACCAGGTGCACAGCACAGTGGATTACTCCTGTCAGGTGTACAGTAGATTACTCCTGTCAGGTGTACAGTAGATTACTCCTCCTGTCAGGTATACAGTGGATTACTCCTTCTGTCAGGTGTACAGTGGATTACTCCTCCAGTCGCAGTTTCTCAGTCATTTCCTCAGATCTTGGATGGTTTTCTGATTGCCTCTCTGTTTTCTCCTCTGGTTGTGGATTCCTGGGGTCTCAGGGTCTTTCCTCAGTCCCGGGTCTCTGCAGTGTTCGGTGTCTGGGGCTGCAGATTCTGCGTTTACCTCAGACACGTCTATATCACACAGTTCTCTGGTAGGGATGGGCGAACCCGAACTGTAAAGTTCGGGGTCTTTACCGAACACATGGTGTTCGTGCACACGACCCCGAACACGAGCTTTCCTGGGAAGGTCGTCTTACAGTTCGGGTCAAGGGCTATAAAAAAAAAAACAACAAAAACAAAGCACATTATTAAAAAAACATTATGATTATACTTACAGGTCCCGCGACGCGTCCTACAGACTGTCTCCATCCGCTTTCGCATTCTTCTGATCATTGCTGTGCTGCCCGGTAACCAGCACGGAGTTACAGGACCTTCTGTGACGTCATACCCATGTGACCAGTCACATGGGAATGTTGTATTACCTCATTGGCTACAGACTGGTCATGTGATTATGATGTCATAAAAGGTCCTTGTGTGCCATGATGCGAGTGTCGCGTTGCATCACGGCGCACAATCTCCCGACAGCAGCGGGTCAGCTGCGTTTATTTCCACAGCTGAGGCGGTGCTGTCGGGAGAGTGGGATGATGCAATGTAAGATGTAAGTGCAATCATCCCCTCACTGACAGCCTCTGCTTCATCACTCTGTGCAGAGTGATGTAGCAGACCTGACATGGCTCTCTGCTTCTCACTATCTTTAGATATTGTCTGTACAGAGCGATGTAGCAGACCTGACATGGCTCTCTGTGCTTCACTATGTATAGACACTGCCTGTGCAGAGTGATGTAGCAGAGCTGACATGGGTCTCTGCTTCTCACTATGTATAGACACTGTCTGTGCAGAGTGATGTAGCAGAGCTGACATGGGTCTCTGCTTTTCACTGTGTATAGACTGTGTCTGTCTATGCAGAGTGATGTAGCAGAGTTGACATTGCTGTCCCTGTGGATTACATCGGACTTAGGATCTTTTAATAATAAAGATGGAGTCTAAATGTTGTTTTTGTTTTATTTCTAATAAAAACAATTTTTCTATGTGTTGTATTTTTTTTTTTACTGTTTCCTAGAAATTCATGGTGGCCATGTCTAATTTGTACCAGCTGAGAATACAAAGTTGGTATTAACCCCTTTTTTACCCAGCGAGCCACCGCCATCACGGCCACTGGACAAGCCTCGTATAGCGCCTGGAAATAGCGCTAAGAAACAATGCGCCATTTACAGGGGCGGCTGCGGGCTGCTGAGATTCCATGTCCCCAGCTGCCTGGCTTTACCTGACTGGCGATCAAAATATGGCAGGAGCCCATGCATTTTTTTTTAATTATTTTTTTTAAATAAAAAAAATGAATATGCTTCCTTGTATTTTGATCCCTAGCCAAGGTAAATCAGGCAGATGGGGGTGACAGCCCGCAGCTGTCTGCTTTATCTGCGGTGAGAATCAAAAATACCGCGGAGTGCTACGTAATGTTTTTAAATGATTTATTTTTACAGTACTGTGATGTCTGGCAACCACAGACCTGACCCAGAATGGGCATGTGTGATTGCCTGCTTCAGGAAGGGATAGCCCCACTTACCTGGAGGCAGATCACACAATCATAATATCAGAAAAACTGAAAATTTTGTAGTGGTCACTTAATTTTTGGCAGAGCTGTGTAATATATATATATATATATATATATATATATACACTGCTTGAAAAAATACAGGGAACGTTTATAACTAGGATGTGGTATTTTAGTGTTCTCATTTATAGGAGCAGCATATCCATATATATATAATATATATATATATATATATATGTGTGTGTGCACAATATTTAGTTGCATAAAAATAAATATTTAAAAAAATAACGTAGCGCTCACTGGTATTTTTAATTCTCAGCGCACATAAAGCAGACGGCTAGGGGCTGCCAATGTCATCTGCCTGATTTACCTTGGCTGGCAATCAAAATACAGGGAAGCCCATTTTATTTTTTTTAGTTATTTAAAAAATAAAAAAAAAAATGCGTGGGCTCCCGCTGCATTTTCTATTGCTAGCTAAAGGTACCCCAAGCAGCTACTGGCTGCTAACCCCCACTGCTTGCTGTTACCTTCACTGGCAATGGAAAATCCAGGGAAGCCCTTTTTTTTTTAATAAAGAGGGTTTTTTTTGCCAAGTAAGTAAAAAAAAAAAGACGTGGGCTTCGCCATATTTCTGCCCCCAGCTGCCTATTTTTACCCGGCTGGGAACCAAAAATATAGGGAAGCCCTTTTTTATTATTTCATGAAAAAAAGAAAAAAAAAACCAACGTGGGCTTCACCCAAATTTTGTGTCCAGCCAGATACAACTAGGAATCTGGGGATTGGAATCCCCAGCGCAGGTTGGCCAAAGCTTTCTGGGCCCCCTCGCTGCGTACTGCAGTCTGCAGCCGCCCCAGAAAATGGCGCTTTCATAGAAGTGCCATCTTCTGGCGCTGTACCAACTCCTCTAGCGGCCGTGTTGCACGCTGGGTAATAAGGGGTTAATACCAGCTTTGTTTTACCAGCTGGTATTAAAAGCCAGAGATTCTTAATGTCAGCCCAAGTTTGACCCGGCCATTAAGCATCACCAATAAAGGGTTAAAAAAAGACATCACAGAGAGAAAAAATACTTTATTAGAAATAAATACACAGACACACTCAGGGACTCCATATTTATTACTCCCTCTCACCCCTCCACGATCCAGGGCTTCTTTCTTCAACCCATGTAGTTCTGCTATATCATACAGCACAGGGGAGGAAGAACATTTCTGCTCCCCGTACTGTCTAATCACTCAATGAGTGAGCAGAGGTGGCGGGTTGGTAAGGGGTGATGTCACTGCTGTCACCCTTGCCATAGTAACCTAACAAGCGGGTTACTATAGCAACGGTGATCTCCGATCACCTGATTCCCGACGCCGCTATTCACCGACTGTGGCAGCCAATCCCTGCATGTGGGCTGACTCTGTAAAGTGGATCCACATGCAGGAACGGGAAGCCGAGCATCTCGCCGATACACAGCGCTCGCCGAGTATACTGAGTACTGAGATGCTTGGGCGAGCACTGCGTACTGGCGAGATGCACTGACAGGACCTAGCATGACGTCATAGCCATGTGACCGGTCTGTAACCAACGAGATAATACAACATTCACACGGGACTGGTCACATGGGTATGACGAAACAGAAGGTCCTATCGTAAGTGTTGGTCACCGGGAGGGCACAGCGATGATTGGAAGCAGAAGCGGTGGGAGACAGAGGCTGCAGGACGCGTTGCGGTACCTGTAAGTATGACAATGTTTATTATTAACAATATTCTTTATTTTACAGCCCCCCATCCCATAACTGTAAAGTCCAAGTTCGGGTTTCGGACGCAAGTTCGCGTTATCTCAGAACCCGAACTCCAACTTTACAAAATGTTCGGGCAAGTCTTCCGAACACCGAGCATCGGGGGATTCGCCCATCTCTTTATCCACCAAAAAAGAAGGAACACTGGGCACTATTTTATCTCTATTAGACGAGCGGTCACACTCTAAAAGCCACTGGTAGAGATAAATAGTCAATTCACTGCTATATTCCACCTGTTCGGGTATTCAGTGTGAGCCAAAGCATGGATCTACTTTCCGGGGTGCACTACCAAGCTGCAGAACCGTAATAATCCAAAAAAGGAAGAAAACAGGCACTCACCGGTTTGTAGAAAAATCAAGAAGTTGATTTATTCAAGCATTGGGGGAGGGTACCGGGTAGCGTGCACACAGACTATGGCCGTTTCGCACCGTTTGCCGATGCTACCTTAAACCCATGGAAGCATCGGCAATCGGTGCGAAACGGCCGTAGTCTGTGTGCATGCTACCCCGGCACCCTCTCCCAATGCCTGAATAAATCAACTTCTTGATTTTTCTACAAACCGGTGAGTGCCTGTTTTCTTCCTTTTTTTGGATTCGCCCATCTCTATTCTCGGGTTGTGACCGGCTCCTCGGTGGCTACGTGTGAATATTCTTCGTTCACTTTTTTTTCTCCTTGTAACAACAGTTTCTACATTTCGGGTCACAATCTGCTCCTCACTGTTCAGTCACTGAGCCTCAGTCATCACAACCGCCCATAGCAACCAATCACAGCGCAGCTCTCATCTTACCACAGAAACTAATCACAAAGCAGCTTTCATTTTAACAAAGAAACCAATCAGAGAGCAGCTTTCATTTTACCACAGAAGCCAATCACAGAGCAGCTTTCATCTTACCACAGCAACCAATCACAGCTCAGCTTTCATTTTACCACAGAAACCACAGAGCAGCTTTCATTTTAACAAAGGAACCAATCACAGAGAAGATTTCATTTTACCACAGAAGCCAATCACAGAGCAGCTTTCATCTTACCACAGCAACCAATCACAGCTCAGCTTTCATTTTACCACAGAAACCACAGAGCAGCTTTCATTTTAACAAAGGAACCAATCACAGAGAAGATTTCATTTTACCACAGAAGCCAATCACAGAGCAGCTTTCATTTTACCATAGAAGCCAATCACAGTGCAGCTTTCATTTCACCACAGAAGCCAATCACAGAGCAGCTTTCATTTTACCACAGAAGCCAATCACAGAGCAGCTTTCATCTTACCACATTATGTAATGAAAAAGGAGCATTACAATTGAATGATGGAACGTTTGGGGCAAAATAGAAGCCGACAAACAGCACATAGCAAATGCGGGAAAACAAGGTAAACCAGTATGTGCATTCTAACATCATGGAAGGATTTTATCCCATACAGATACATTATATATATAATCAAAGACATTCTGTAGACACCGTAGACCAAATTTGAATTTAAAACATCAATTTTTTTTATTAACAAAAAGATTTTTAAAAATCACATTTAAAACCATTCACCCCCAGCAGGTGGCGCCAAAGGTCCCAGAAGGCAAATGACATTTCTATGTTACAAAAGGACTCAATTTAACACCTGGTTTTATGACTCACTACATGGACTCACTTCACACCCTCAACAGAAGAACCTCAGAAGTGATCTGAACAGACACCTCCAACTCAACTGCATTTCTAAGAAAAAAAATTAATTTGATTTCCTTGGCTTATCTTTAGGAGGCCTCATCTTTGTCATGTCTTGTTGTAACATTCATTTAAATGTTGTGTTTGGTCTCAGTAATTCATTAGTAATTTGCCTGAAGAAGGAGCCTCTGTGCTCTGAAACCTGCTAATATCATTTTTCTGGTTAGCCTAGAAAGGTATCACTCCTAAAATACTTTGGTCAATCTTGGGACATAGTATTTCAATTGCAAAAGTTATGTGACGAGTATATAAAATACAGCAAAAATACTAGTAAATGTGTGTAAATCTATTCTTATTTCCACTCACGAGTGCTACACAAAACAACAATTTACTGCATCAATATACACCGTGTGCAGAATTATTAGGCAAGTTGTATTTTAGAGGATTTTTTTATTATTGATCAACAACTATGTTCTGAATCAACCCAAAAGACTCATAAATGTCAAAGCTTAATATTTGTGGAAGTTGGAGTGCGGTTTTTAGATTTGGCTTCTTAGGAGGATCTGTTTGTGCAGGTGACTATTACTGTACAGAATTATTAGGCAACTTAATAAAAACCAAATCTATTCCCATCTCACTTGTTTATTTTCACCAGGAAACCAATATAACTGCACAAAATTTAGAAATAAACATTTCTGACATGCAAAAACAAAACCCCAAAAAATGAGTGACCAATATAGCACCCTTTCTTTCTGATGACACTCAGCACCCGACCATCCATAGATTCTGTCATTGCTTGATCTATTTACGATCAACACTGCGTGCAGCAGCCACCACAGCCTCCAGACACTGCTCCCAGAGGTGCACTGTTTTCCCTCCCTGTAGATCTTACATTTTATGAGGGACCACAGGTTCTCTATGGGGTTCAGATCAGATGAACAAGGGGGCCATGTCATTATTTTTTCATCTTTTAGACCTTTTCTGGCCAGCCAAGCTGTGGAGTGGTTAAATGCATGTGATGGAGCATTGTCCTGCATGAAAATCATGTTTTTCTTGAACGATAGCGACTTCTTACTGTACCACTGCTTGAAGAAGTTGTCTTGCAGAAACTGGCAGTAGGTCTGGGAGTTGAGCTTTACTCCATTTTCAACCCCAAAAGGTCTCACAAGTTGATCTTTGATGATACCAGCCGATGCCAGTCCCCACCTCCACCTTGCTGGCGTCTGAGTCGGAGTGGACCTCTCTGCCCTTTACTGATCCAGCCTCTGGCCCATCCATCTGGCCCATCAAGACTCACTCTCATTTTATCAGTCCATAAAACCTTTGAAAAATCAGTCTTAAGATATTTCTTGGCCCAGTCTTGACGTTTTATCTTATGTTTCTTGTACAAAGGTGGTCGTTTTTCAGCCTTCCTTACCTTGGCCTGTCCCTGAGTATGGGACATCTTGTGCTTTTTGATACTCCAGTAACGTTGCAGCTCTGAAATATGGACTTATAATAGAAAAATGGGAACTCCAGGTAGAGTATAATATGACCAATTTACAAATAACCTCAACCCCTATTAAAAATATACGTTTTATTAATAATTGGTTAAAATTCCAAGGACACACAAAAACAAAAATACCAGAAGCAGGTAACCCCTATATGGGAGTCAGCAATGTATATATATATATCTCGTGGAAGGGGGGGGACAAAACCCTAGTAACCCTCAAAGGACTAGATGTCCCTACCTGCCAACGGAGGGTATGACGCCTTAAATTTCCGGGCGCCCCCATTCCACAACGGCTTTCCCTCTTTCTCCTTACCCTAAAGCCAGGGACAGTGCTCAAATAAATAAAGGTAGGTAAATAAGGGCTACAGAGGACACCGTGCAACGTGAGAGCGGAGGGAGGTGAGTAGAATATTTAGGGGTTTTATGCATTAGAGACAGAACGGTGACTGTATATACCAGAAAGTGGACAGAATAAGAACATATATACCAGGATGGGGACCATATATAACAGGATCGGACAAGAATGCTGTCATATATAACAGGATGGAAACATGCATATCAGGATATGGCAGAATAGGGGACATATATACCAGGATGGAGATATATACGCCAGGATGGGAACCATATATTTCAGGATGGGCCAAGGATGGAGTCAAATATACCAGGATGGGGCATACATATAAGGATGAACCCAGGATGAGGGATATATACAGTATACCAGAATGAGAAAATATATACCAGGATGGTCTCATGATGAGGGACATATATAGCAGGATGAGGGACATACATACCAGGATGGTCTCATGAGGAGGATGAGAGATACATACCAGGATGGGGTGATATACAGTGGGTATGGAAATTATTCAGACCCCTTTAAATATTTCACTCTTTGTTTCATTGCAGCCGTTTGGTAAATTCAAAATAGTTCATTTTTTTCCTAATTAATGTGCACTCTGCACCCCATCCCCCATCTTGAAAGAAAAATAACAGAAATGTAGAAATTTTTGCAAATTTATTAAACAAGAAAAACCGAAATATCACATGGTCATAAGTATTCAGACCCTTTGCTCAGTATTGAGTAGAAGCACCCTTTGAGCTCGTACAACCATGAGACTTCTTGGGAATGATGCAACAAGTTATTCACACCTGGATTTGGGCATCCTCTGCCATTCTTCCTTGCAGATCCTCTCCAGTTCCATCAGGTTGGATGGTGAACGTTGGTGGACGCCATTTTCAGGTCTCTCCAGAGATGCTCAATTGGGTTTAGGTCAGAGCTTTGGCTAGCACGGTCAAAAATGGTCACAGAGTTGTTCTGAAGCCGCTCCTTTGTTATTTTAGCTGTGTGCTTAGGGTCATTGTCTTGTTAGAAGGTGAACCTTCGGCCAAGTCTGAGGTCCAGAGCATCTGGAAGAGGTTTTCTTCCAGGATATCTCGGTACTTGGTCGCATTCATCTTTCCTTCAATTGCAACCAGTTGTCCTGTCCCTGCCCCCATAGCATGATGCTGCCACCACCATGTGTCACTGTGGGGATTGTATTGGGCAGGTGATGAGCAGTGCCTGGTTTTGTCCACACATACCGCTTAGAATTATCACCAAAAAGTTCTATCTTTGTCTCATCAGACCAGAGAATCTTATTTCTCATAGTCGGGGAGTCCTTCATGTGTTTTTTTTACCAACTCTATGCGGCTTTCATATGACTTACACTGAGGAGACGCTTTTGTCGGGCCACTCTGCCATAAAGGCCCGACTGGTGGAGGCTGCAGAGATAGTTGACTTTGTGGAACTTTCTCCAATCTCCCTACTGCATCTCTGGAGCTCGGCCACAGTGATCTTGGGGTTCTTCTTTACCTCTCACCAAGGCTCTTCTCCCATGATTGCTCAGTGTGGCTGGACGGCCAGGTCTAGGAAGAGTTCTGCTGGTCCCAAACTTCTTTCATTTAAGGATTATAGAGGCCATTGTGCTCTTAGGAATCTTGAGTACTGCAGAAATTCTTTTATAACCTTGGCCAGATCTGTGCCTTGCCATAATTCTGTCTCTGAGCGCATTGGGCAGTTCCTTTGGCGTCATAATTCTCATACAGGTGTGCACCTTTCCAAATCAAGTCCTATCAGTTTAATTAAACACAGTTGGACTCCAATGAAGGAGTAGAACCACCCCAAGGAGGATCACAAGGAAATGGACAGCATGGGACTTACATATGAGTGTCTGAGCAAAGGGTGTGAATACTTATGACCTTGTGATATTTCAGTTTTTCTTGTTTAATAAATTTGTAAAAATGTCTACATTTCTGTTTTTTTCTGTCAAGATGGGGGATGGGGTGCAGAGTGTACATTAATGAGACTTTACTAAATGGCTGCAATGAAACAAAGAGGGAAAAATTTAAAGGGGTCTGAATACTTTCCGTACCCACTGTATACCAGGATGAGGACCACATATACCATGATGAAGAAAGACATACATACGAGAATGAGGGCCAAATATATTTGGATGGGGCTCAGGGTTGGCACATATATACCAGGATGGGCCCAGAATGAGGACATACAGTTAAAATTACAAGTTTCCCTCCACTCTTTATAATGACACATCTGCGGGTTTTTCCCTCTGCTCTCTATAATAACACATCCGCAGGTTTTTCCCTCCACTCGCTATAAAGACACATCTGCAGGTTTTTCCCTCTGCTCTCTATAATAACACATCCGCAGGTTTTTCCCTCCACTCGCTATAAAGACACATCTGGAGGTTTTTCCCTCTGCTCGCTATAAAGACACATCTGCAGGTTTTTCCCTCCGCTCTCTATACAGACACATCTGCAGGTTTTTCTCACTAGCTGACGTGAAATCAGAATAAACCTTTCCATTTTAAGGCAATTAGGAATCAAAATTGATTTAATTTGCCAAATGCCAGAATAATGAGAGTGTGAATGTTTTAAGACATTTTTATTACTTTAGGCAAAGTCAAAACTTTCCATCCATTTCATTATTATTTGGTAGCATTGCTCTTAACCCCTTCACGACAAAGGATTTATATGTACGTCCTCGATTGCCTCCCTCCGGTTACCACGGGCTGCAGCGGCGAGCCTGCGGTCATCATTGTATATGTCTGCTCATTCGATCAGCAGACGTGCGGCTAACAGGTGTGGGTGGATCAGAGATTCACCTGCGCCTACTAACCCCTTAGATTGTGCTGTCAAACTCTCCGGTGGGTATTGCACCGTTCACTGCCATCGGCTGTCCTGTGACGCGATCAAGGGGCCAATGGGTTGGCATGGAAGCACGGGGTGTTATGATGACCCCTGACGCCGTCATGATGTGTTTCCTATAAATGCCAGCAGAGCACCAACACTTACAGTAATGGTTTGTTCACACGTCCATGTTTTGACATGGAGAATGTGTCCGTGTGGAGCAACACATCCTTTTTTGCCCGACAGCACTGATGTCACACGGACCGCACACTCCTGTGATCTGTGTGACTCGTACCGGAGGAAACACATGTCACTGGGAAATAAATGTATCTTTATACTTGCCTGTCTCCTGCGCTGCAGTTGCTTCTGGGACCTTTTTATTATGCTTCATGAATATTCACTGCACCGACTGCAGACCCGGAAGCAAGTGTGACGGCAATGCCGGAGACAGCAGCACCGGAGACAGGTAAGTATACAAGTTCATGTGACACACCCTACCAGGACCGTGGGGGCACCCGTTACCGGGCCGGTTTCATTTCTGAGAGGATGTTCACGGCGGCAATGCCCGGTTCCGTGACCCCGGCGGTGTCGTTATAGACAGGGAGGATTATTTACAAGGGATAAATAAGTTTGTGACGCCACCCATAGTATGCGGCCATATATGAGCCGCCACTGCTATTCCGTTTCCCTGTGGTTGGTGGTGACACTGCAGAGGTGGTTGACCTCTCCACAGTGGTAGAGCTTTAGCCCCAGGGCTGGGATCGATGAGGTAGTCTATGGCGGAGAGCTGCAATGGCGGGGTGCCAGGCCTGAGACGCGGTCAATAACCAGGCGAACACAGGGGAATGCAGTCACAAGTTTTGGAATGACAGTTGTCAGTTCTAGGTTAACACGACTAGTCAGTGACCGCCTTTGGAGTGCTGAGTTCCGCTTGATGGGCCCCAGCCGATCCCAGGATAGTTTGGAGGCACCTCTATATGTTCCTTCCCTGGTAATCTTCCTGCGCTGGCTTCTCCCGCCTGCCCTTAGCCTACGCACATAGTGCCCTGAGCTGGTGTCCGCGGACTCTGTCAGGTGCTTGAAGCTCTGTCACTTGGACCTATGTGGTCACCTTCCAGCGGATCTGTGTGCGGCGGTGGCTTCGGTACTTGAAGTATCCTTGGTCTCTGGTTTACTAGCTGAGCCTTGTTGTTCGTTCTCTACTAGTCTAGGGATCGGATCCCCGATGCGGCCAAGTCCCTCCACTCCAGTATGCTGGCTGTGGAACAAGTCCATGAGTGTATGGTGCACTTCCCGTGGGCTCCAGGACCCCTTCTCTCCTTTTCCTGGGTCAAGCTGCTCCAGTTCCAGACCACAGATCTTCTCCTCTCCGTATCTCCTTCTCCACTCTCCCTCATGTTCTACAGTGTACTCCCACTAACTAAACCCCACCTCCAAGCTGGCTGTGACAGAACCATGGCCTGATGGAGTGTCGCTAAATAAAAGTATCTGTGTTTTTGTGCAATGAGCTGTCACCTCCTCCTTACCCGGGAATGGGATACCACACCTCTGGCTGAGATGCAGTACCTCTGTGGCGACTGGAGCCTCAGGAGCGCCACACATGCTATCCGTGTGCTATCCGAATTTCACACGAACAGCACACTGATAACAAGAAAAATCCAAGGCACGGAAAAACTCCTCTCCCTTTATAAATCTTTATTTGTACCAGCTTACAAAAGAAAAAATGCAGTAACGACGTTTTGACCAACAGAGGGCCTTTTTCAAGCCATAAAAGTCACATACAAACACATTGCAATACTTGGTGTTCCTATGTTAGGGTGAACTCTTAATCAGAGATCACTAGTTGCCTACTGCCTAGCCTAATTGGTGTGGATCGAGTGCATGCTTGAAAAATGAGATCAGACACAGTCGGATATTCATCTTTCCTCGACAGAAGTCAGCCCATGGTCTGCCTTTATTACAACTGAGCTTGCTCTGATATAATCTTGCAAAGGGGCATGTCCGGATGTGTTCATTGGTCAGTAGGTCGAACAATGTGTTAGTCCATGAGCTGATTGGTGGGCGTCATTGTAGGCGGGTCTATGACATCATTGGATAGATCCATGGTGATGGTGATGGGAGGGACGTCATCTGGTGGATCCATGCTGATGGTTTGGTCTGTGATGTCTTCTAGCTTGACCAGGGGTCTTCCCTTATATGGTGTCTTCTTACACCTGGACATTCCTTGCATTCCAGGCAAGGTGTGGAGAAACAGGCAATGGCAGCCACCTTTATATCTGTGTCATGTATATGATCTGAAACCTGAATTACGTAAGGCAAATCGACATATTTCCCACAATCCCTTGTCAAGAAGTTAATTAAGTATTTCATCTTATGGCTCTCCTCAACAGTCCCCCCTAAATACTTTATTAACCTTCTGACCCTACCGTGGTCCTCTAATGCTTTAACTGCAACCTTTTTTCGTTTTGCTATCCGCTATACAAGCAATACTAAGCCTTTGCCCCCGCTGGTACAGACTGCTGATCAGAGAGTTGATCACATCCCGCACACAGAGTTCACAGAGGTATAGGTAACTAGAACAGACTATTTAATGCTGAAGAGCTTACTCAGAATTTGAGATTAATCGATTAGAAAGAGTAAGGCAATTGTAAGAATAAGCTTCTTACCGTTATGCTGCAGCTTTTAGCGTTACTGTTTCTGAAAGACTGATTCTCAGTCAATATCCAAGTGCTGTCCGCGTCTTCGAGACTTTTCTACCTTAATACACCTAATTGTATCACAACACTAATGGATCTCTTCTTGTCTCGGGTCTATAATCTACCACCAGGAGGCCTTTAACAAGATTTCCCTTACACATGGATCCGATTACCTTCAGTAACACAGAGTAGCACTTTTACGGCTTCAAATACCAACAAATAAAACAATACCAGTTACCTATAAGTGTATGTTATCCTTAAGTCACTTAAACCCTTAAAATAATTGATTGGTTCAGGTCAGATAATGTTTTTCCCACCATGAGCCCTTATTTGTGTAATGTTCCTGTACCCATTGTTCCCTTATGGTTATTTCCCATGTATCATCCCCAATCTAGAAATTCTCCATAAGGTTCTATGTGAGATAATCCAGCACTATGTGACCCTCATTCTGCAGGTACGATGAACTCTTTACAGCCGCTGTTGTGTGGGTTTTCCCTCAAGCTTCATGGAAGTTGCTGTGGTTGGGATAAGCTGGATCGGTCCACCTGATTCTGACTCAGGGATCATTCTGACTTGTCTTTTTAGGATCACCCAGTCTCCGGGTTGGAGACCACGTGCTCCTGACACTGATTTAGCATCTGGAATTGGAGGATACACATGTTTACACACTATATAGGCAGTTGTATACGGCTCATACATCACTGGTCAGGATATCACACTGTATCTGCAGTATCTGTGAGAAATATAATCACGTTCTAGGTACTAAACCAAAAATACCTTATATAAAGATCTAATTATTAAAGGAAAACGAACATTTGTTACATGATTTGCAGCGTTCGCCATTATCTTGTGGATCGTTACATGTTTATGTTATGATCATTAAAATTCCAAACAACTTACACCCATGTGACTATAGACACAATTAAATATTCCAATAAAGGAGGGGGCAGGGATTGGGGCAATAGCCCTAAACTCTCCCTACCTCGCAGCGGAGGTCGGCACCCTATAAGGCGAATTGGCGCCCCCGCTCACCGACGGCTCACCCTCCCTATCCCTACACTGCTAAGCTAATACATGCTGCTAATGTCAGTGAGGAAATATAGAAACCGTGAGATACAGGGATAAAGAGGCGTCAATATGCAATTATATATATCCAATTCATTCCCAAAGATTAAATATTCACACTCTGTATTTACATAGCTGTTTGTAGCTTAAATCAATATGATAACAGCAAACTTGAAGGACCAAACCCTAAAATAAATTAAATATCTCACATGTATAACATGTACCCACTGTATAAATATAATAATAAGGCCAGGTAAAGTCATGAGGAGATCTCGTCCAATCACAGACCCTCCACTGTCCAATTCACACTCAAGGCTAATAAAAATAACCGCATATTTGTCAGACATTGAGCTTGAAAGAATCCCAACGCGTTTCTCCCTTCTTCACAATGGCAGATGGGTTCATCAGGTACTGATCTCTATAGTGACCTCTGCTATAGAATATGTTCTTTTACCGCTTTTTAGGAACTCCATGTTTACATACCACCAGCACCATGAGTTTTGCAGCAATAATGTTTTCCATACTGGATATGTTTCAGAGCAGACCTGAAAAGAAATTCACTCAACACGCACAAAACTCATATAAACCTACTCATGGTAGATGTATATGACTAATCTGCAATCACCGGAGCAGTAGAGCGGATGAGGGGGGTGTTTCTACGAGGTCTTTACAGTTTTTCTACCTTAATAGACATACGTCTTACAGGACTGGATGTATCTGGTCACCTGGGTACTGAGCAGTGGTGCTGCCCAGATCTTGTCCACCACTACACTATTTGTCACGTGTTCATTGATTACCTGGGCCATTATTGAGTAGAGCGCTTATGGCAGAGAAAGCTTACCGCCCTTTATCCACAGACCTTCCTCAGTCACTGGCTCCCTGCGTCTCACACGCCGTTCCTTGCTGAATCGCTTGTTCCTGTAAGGATTTAAGAACACAAGGAGTGACAGATGTCACGGACGACGTGACAGGAGCCACCGAGGTACTGGTCTGCTTTGTATAAGGACTCTCAACTCTAGGCCCATTCACTGCTTCTTTGTTGTCTGCTCCATCAGTCACCGGCTGCTTTGATAACAGGAGAGCGCCTCCACCTGGGCTCATACACACTCTCTACGGTCTTTATAGATTTATCACGTCACACTAGAAAAGATCCGCTGCCTATATGCACATTTTTCTATTATATCCCCCTCCGCTCTACGAACCACAGCGATCGCAAATCTTCATCTCGTTCTCCTATTACGATGAGAGAGGAGTGGTTTGATTTTTAATACCTCATGTTGCGTAACCTCAGCATATCCAGTGCAGAATCAACCAGCATCTTGGTATCTGGATCCATCTACGGAAAAACTCAAAATCTGCATTAGCAATGGCCTCATCTGGGACATGTTCAAAACCTGACAATTCTTGTTACATCAGAGCAATCATGAGATATATGTATGTCTGCTGTATCCTCCTTAGGCTATGTGCCCACGCTGCGGATTTACCGCGGATTTTGCCGCGGATTTGCCGCGGATTTACCGCGGATTTTCCGAAAATCTGCAGCAGCGGCACTTCCAAGCCATTTCAATGGCATTTTGGAAATGCTGTGTCCATGCTGCGGATTTTTCCGCGGCGGATTTGCCGCGGATTTTGATGCGGAAAAATCTGCAGCATGTCAATTATTTGTTGCGGATTTTGGTGCGGATTTTGGGTATAGAATGGGGAAAAAAAAAAAAGAAATCCGCATCAAAATCCACGGCAAATCCGCGGCAAATCCTCGGGCGCGGATTTGCCGCGAAAGTCGCGGATTTTCATGCAGAAAAATCCGCAGGTACATTCTACCGTGGACACATAGCCTTACAGATAAAAATATAAAGACGACTTAATAGAAAAACTCAATCAATGAACAAATTAAAACCTTAAATAATGTGTGATTTTCCACATCATCTTTCCCCCCTTTTTTGAATCTATTATCCAAAACATAATTAGATTCAAAAAGTGTGTGGCCCCGGAGCTCTACATTTAGGCATAAAAGTCACATTGTATAGATTGTACCTAATCGGGAACACCAGAAATATTGTTTTAATCTGTAACTTAATAATGGAAAACCCTTTCAATGGCTTTTATAACCTTTGCTTGGACCACAGAAATCTGCATTACAATCATTCTTTCTATAAAAAGAAAGCAGATTATTCAATACATTAAATATAAAACACAGAATTCCATAAATCATCTACATACCTTAAAACAAATTATTGTAATTATTAATAACTATATTAATAAATTATTATATTATTATTATTAATAATAATAATAACAACTATAATAACGTAGCACAACCTTTGGATATTGGAAGTAGGGGCGTTCATTTTTGAAACATTGAGGACATTATCAGCATCTCTGTGATACTGTCCTATAACTTGAAGGGATAAAAGAATCTAGAACAAATAAACTGGCCATGTGGGAAAACAAAATGTTGATTTGCCATAGAAAAATCATCTAACAGACCTCTATGCTTGAAAAGCTATCAATGAATCTAAACATGTCCACAGTTAACTTTTATTTCTTTGGGATAAAATTAGTAAAATAAAAAACTAGTTTCAATAATGTTTTCTGATACACTTTACAATGAATTAAATGCAGAAAGCCCTCTTTTTTTTTTTTTTTAAAGAAACATGACCATGTTTGGGCTGCTCCTTTCACAGCAGGCCCACAATAGGTTCCAAGGGGAGACAAAAAACCCTGTTCCACAAGTTTTTAAGATTGCTCCTCCCCCCAAAACCAGATGGAAAGAGGCTTCTTTAGCTGCAGGAGTCAAATTTACCTTCTTCTGTTGATTTATTTGTTTATTTTTATTTTTTAAAACATGCAACTCTCAGGACAAATCTATCAGATCCATAACGGAAATATTTATTATTTACTTCTTTATCATGACCTCTACTGCAAAGGTACGTTATTTAAAGGTTTTTTTTCTAATTTTATTGCTTACTAATTAATAAGATATTCCTCCTTGTGACTGTCCTGACTCAATCCAACCTGCACACTGGATCTGTATTAAGTGTCTTCCACAACTACCCAATCATTCAATATTCCATCTTTTAGTGCTATAAACATTTACTAACACATCATGTTATTCAGTGGCTGCAGTTTTGTCAGCTCCACTGAGGCCTATAGAAAATGGCCCCACAGCACGTGATTTCCTTCTTGGTTGGGATTGTAGCATCATGTGGGGGAGGGGAAGGTAAACTTTTTTTTTTTTCTCAACTATTTCCCCCTATATTCTATAGTCTGGATTTTATACATACACACCACACATACATTTATATATCTCATATACACACATTCAGATATCTACAGCCCTGATCCAACTACAGTTAAAAACACTCATGTTTCTGTCTAAGTATATAGTACTCCATCCAATCCATTGTTCATCCCCCCCTCACTTCCTGTCTTTGTCTCAATCATGCCTCAGCCATGTGCTTCATCCACCATTTTAAAATCTGTAGGAACATGTGGCAGAGAAAAGGGAAAACTGACCTCACATCTGCTCAACTCTGTCTCCCCATTTTCTATAGTCTGTACTTATACATATATATATATATTTATACACACACACATATGTCCTAGATCTAAGTCTAGTTATAGATAAAAACATTTATTTTTCGGTCTAAGTATATAGTACTCCATCCAATCCATTGCTCAAACATTTACAGAGCACATGGTCTTCTTCACACAAACCCCTGACTCACTTTGTTTTCTTTGTCTCAATCATGCTGTAGCTATGTGCTTCATCCACCATTTTAAAATCTTACCTAAAATGTCTGCCTCCATGGCTAGCACATGGTTTATCACAGGATTGCAGCCTAGAGTCCCCACATCTCAACACAGTCCACTCATCCGGATTTTTTCCGACCACAACTACATACAACTTCATCAATTTCTCCATCTTTCTCTCAAGATAAACAACACCAACAAAACCAACAAACAAAAACAGGAGGAGATGACTCACAACTGACACACAACTTGAACACTAAGTAAAGTTTTGTTAAGTCTGCAGCAGGCGCCTCGTCACGGTGTCCCTGCCCAGTTTCTACATTGTCCGTAATTCATAAAGACACAAATGTTGTCACCCATGGCTACAAGGTGCCCGTACCAGCCGATTCACGTCCAGCACTTTTTCTAGACCCCAAGACACCTCATACCAATTATATCACCCAAGCTTGCGCTAAGCCCCAATGGTATCCGTACCAGCCATTTCATGTCCAGCGTTAGGCCCCAAGACTACCACGTACCAGCCACAATGCACAACTTAAACGTTATGCCCCAATGGTATCCGTACCAGCCATTCCACGCTAAACTGCGCTAGGCCCCAAGATTACCACGTACCAGCAGTCCCACGTATTTCCTCACAGAGCCATAAACTGTACCACAGGCAACAACCGTATACTATACCACAGACAATATCCTTTACCATATCAACAAATTTGAGAGCCCGTGAAAAACACGTGCCTAACCTGACCAATTAAAACCTGCCCTATATCTCTAGGTCTTGTACCAAACCGTATTAACTACTTAAGTTTCCACTAGAACCACAAACCATATCACAGGCGACAACTAACAGAACTCATAAACCCACATGCTCTCTTCACAAATACACAACAGGCAGCAGGCAACTGAATATGTGACGGTTCTTCCGAGATTAATATGGCCAATAGCCGTGAGACCTGTCTGCCCGTCAACAGATACCCCAACAAACCGGACACAGTCAGGCAATCAGTGCCACACACCCCACCGAGACCACAGGAAGACTACAGATTATGAAAAATCAGCAGACTTACCATACTCTCGTTAGGAAGTGATCAGTTTCCTGGGGTGTCCAGCACGTCATGCCATTCCAGTTGCCGGTTCATCAGGATTTCAGGTGTCTCCGTCTATTGGCTCCACGTTGGGCACCAATAATGTTAGGGTGAACTCTTAATCAGAGATCACTAGTTGCCTACTGCCTAGCCTAAATGGTGTGGATCGAGTGCATGCTTGAAAAATGAGATCAGACACAGTCGGATATTCATCTTTCCTCGACAGAAGTCAGCCCATGCTCTGCCTTTATTACAACTGAGCTTGCTCTGATATAACCTTGCAAAGGGGCATGTCCGGATGTGTTCATTGGTCAGTAGGTCGAACAATGTGTTAGTCCATGAGCTGATTGGTGGGCGTCATTGTAGGCGGGTCTATGACATCATTGGATGGATCCATAGTGATGGTGATGGGAGGGACGTCATCTGGTGGATCCATGCTGATGGTTTGGTCTGTGATGTCTTCTAGCTTGACCAGGGGTCTTCCCTTATATGGTGTCTTCTTACACCTGGACATTCCTTGCATTCCAGGCAAGGTGTGGAGAAACAGGCAATGGCAGCCACCTTTATATCTGTGTCATGTATATGATCTGAAACCTGAATTACGTAAGGCAAATCGACATATTTCCCACAATCCCTTGTCAAGAAGTTTATTAAGTATTTCATCTTATGGCTTTCCTCAACACCTATATGGAGGTTTGATTGCAGACCACTCCCCTTCATCCTCCCACAGGGTTGGTCTCTGCAACCATAGCAACACTATATATATAAATTAAAATACAATTATAAACAACTGTACATAACACACAACATTAGACATTATACACAACATCTAGAGCTGGGCGGACTCACAGAAAACTGGGATCGGCGGATACCTGCTAAATTTAAAAAAGAAAAACGGATCTGGTCGGGAATCTGATACCCATATAAATCTATGGGAACTAGGATACAGAGATTAAAAATGTTGTTAGAAGGGATGAGGGGGTGGGAGCAGGCGCAGTATACTCACCAAACTTCCGTCATGGTGAGTATTCCCTTCCGGGGCCGACAATTAACCCTCATTGAATATTCACTGCTTTCCCTGCCCACCGGCGCGTGTAATTGGTTGCAGTTAGACACGCCCCCACCCTGAGTGGTAGCGTGCCAGCTGACTACAACCATTTACAGGCGCCAGAATGGCCGGTGAGTGGGGAAAGCAGTGCCACTGGCTGTAGGTGAGTATCGTCATGTAAAAATAAATGAAATAATAAATAAAACAATCGGCGCAGGGTCCCCAATATTCTGATACCAGCACAGATAAAGCCCACGGTTACAGGCTGCAGCCGCCAGCTGTCGGGCTTTATCCGTGCTATCTATCAAAATAAACCTGGAGTCACACATTTTCACAAGTCTCTCATCGCATCACCTGGCAACCGCACACTCTCCTGACAGGAGCGTGCATCTGCATGTATTTCTATGCACGCTCATGTCTGCAGAGTGATGCCAGGTGATGCGATGAAAGAGTCAAGCGAGTCATATGGCTCATGTGAGCACACCGAAAGGCCGGAGTCACTCTTGCATGAGTCTTGCATCGCATCACCCGGCACGGTCATGTACTCTCTGGACATGAGCGTGCAGCTGCATAGAAATACATGCAGCCAGCACACTCCTGTCAGGAGATTGTGTGACCGTGCCGGGTGATGCGATGCGAGACTCGTGCAAGTCCCTCGCAAGTGTGACACCAGCCTAAGAGGAACCGCAGTCGGCTTTTTTTTTTTTCTTTATTATTTAAATAAATCATTTTAAAAAACGACTTGCGGTAACCCCAATTATTTTTTTTTAAACATTTTTTTTTGAAGAGTTATCAACAAAATAGTCACAGAAATGAAAACATTCTCAGTTAGCTTTTTAACAATTCTCAACCATTTTAAATCGTTTTTCTGTCGCAACACTAAACATGTTGGCGTTTTCAAGTTGTACATCAAAAACAATAAATTAACAGAAATAACCATAACATAAGGGTTCCTTGTTTTACCTATCCTCAATCTCCCCAACGAGCCATCTACAGTTAGGTCCAGAAATATTTGGACAGTGACACAATTTTGGCGAGTTGGGCTCTGCATGCCACCACATTGGATTTGAAATGAAATCTCTACAACAGAATTCAAGTGCAGATTGTAACGTTTAATTTGAAGGTTTGAACAAAAATATCTGATAGAAATTGTAGGAATTGTACACATTTCTTTACAAACACTCCACATTTTAGGAGGTCAAAAGTAATTGGACAAATAAACCAAACCCAAACTAAATATTTTTATTTTCAATATTTTGTTGCGAATCCTTTGGAGGCAATCACTGCCTTAAGTCTGGAACCCATGGACATCACCAAACGCTGGGTTTCCTCCTTCTTAATGCTTTGCCAGGCCTTTACAGCCGCAGCCTTCAGGTCTTGCTTGTTTGTGGGTCTTTCCATCTTAAGTCTGGATTTGAGCAAGTGAAATGCATGCTCAATTGGGTTAAGATCTGGTGATTGACTTGGCCATTGCAGAATGTCCCACTTTTTTGCACTCATGAACTCCTGGGTAGCTTTGGCTGTATGCTTGGGGTCATTGTCCATCTGTACTATGAAGCGCCGTCTGATCAACTTTGTGGCATTTGGCTGAATCTGGGCTTAAAGTATATCCCGGTACACTTCAGAATTCATCCGGCTACTCTTGTCTGCTGTTATGTCATCAATAAACACAAGTGACCCAGTGCCATTGAAAGCCATGCATGCCCATGCCATCACGTTGCCTCCACCATGTTTTACAGAGGATGTGGTGTGCCTTGGATCATGTGCCGTTCCTTTTCTTCTCCAAACTTTTTTCTTCCCATCATTCTGGTACAGGTTGATCTTTGTCTCATCTGTCCATAGAATACTTTTCCAGAACTGAGCTGGCTTCATGAGGTGTTTTTCAGCAAATTTAACTCTGGCCTGTCTATTTTTGGAATTGATGAATGGTTTGCATCTAGATGTGAACCCTTTGTATTTACTTTCATGGAGTCTTCTCTTTACTGTTGACTTAGAGACAGATACACCTACTTCACTGAGAGTGTTCTGGACTTCAGTTGATGTTGTGAACAGGTTCTTCTTCACCAAATAAAGTATGCGGCGATCATCCACCACTGTTGTCATCCGTGGACGCCCAGGCCTTTTTGAGTTACCAAGCTCACCAGTCAATTCCTTTTTTCTCAGAATGTACCCGACTGTTGATTTTGTTACTCCAAGCATGTCTGCTATCTTTCTGATGGATTTTTTCTTTTTTTTCAGCCTCAGGATGTTCTTCTTCACCTCAATTGAGAGTTCCTTAGACCGCATGTTGTCTGGTCACAGCAACAACTTCCAAATGCAAAACCACACACCTGTAATCAACGCCAGACCTTTTAACTACTTCATTGATTACAGGTTAACGAGGGAGACGCCTTCAGAGTTAATTGCAGCCCTTAGAGTCCCTTGTACAATTACTTTTGGTCCCTTGAAAAAGAGGAGGCTATGCATTACAGAGCTATGATTCCTAAACCCTTTCTCCGATTTGGATGTGAAAACTCTCTTATTGCAGCTGGGAGTGTGCACTTTCAGCCCATATTATATATAGAATTGTATTTCTGAACATGTTTTTGTAAACAGCTAAAATAACAAAACTTGTGTCACTGTCCAAATATTTCTGGCCCTGACTGTAGCTCTCCCCCGCTATACCAGGCTGTGTCTTTGAAACGTTGCATTAAATTACAAAATCGCTCTTTGAGAGTAGTTTTTTTCTATAAATGTTTTCCATTTTTAAAAAAAACTAGACGTGCGTTTCTCTTTGCTATCTTCTGCTTCTAATTGATCCATCAGTAGCAACATTTTCATGGTATCTAACACTTCCGTATTATCTGGTGCTTGTTTGTAAGCCAGTGCCGCAAAATGAATCTATTAACCGATAGTATTAACGCGTGTACTGCTTTTGGAATGAATAACTGTTCTTCTCTCTCTTTCGCCTCTCGACTTGTGGCATCAAATAAACAGAGAATCAGATTTTTTAGAATTTTGATTCCCCAAGTTTTGTCTATCTGCTTGATTGTATCCCCCCAAAGTTTTGCTGTCACTGGGGATTCCCATAGGCAATGTATCAGGTTTGCTTTGTGGAGGTGGCATTTGGAGCAGCTACTTAGATAGTGGGCTGGGGAGTTTGTGTATGGAAGGTCAAAGGCGTATATAGCGTTGTGCATTAGTTTGAATTGCATCTCTCGCCATTGTTCATTAACCACCACTTTTCTCTCAGTTAACCATCCCTTGAGTATTTTTTTTTTGTAGACCCTCAATTTCAAATTTATTGTTCAACTTTCCTCCATTCCATTCTCTTTACCTTGATCGTATTGACTCCGTATTTGGGCATAAAGTGTCGCCAATGAGATCTGGTCCTTTCTTCCACCCAATAAGATATCAAATCTGTTTCCAATTCCCAGTGTCCCCCAGCATTTCATTATGGACGAGTAATGGCTCACCAGTGGTCTGTACTGAAAGTGTTGTTTGTTAGATAGCGAGTATACTTCCAACATTTCTTGCCAGTTGAAGTCCCTGCCCTCTTCTAGATTTAGTAAATCTCCTAATTTTTAAACTCCCTTTTGTTTCCATTCTTCAAAAAGCTTGTTTTGTTGTCCCTGTTCAAAATTGATGTCTTCCCAGAGAGGCATGTGTTTTGAAAGATTAAATAGTAATCTCTATAATTTCCTTAGTGCTTTCCAGGCGCCTCTAGTGTCAGTTAGTAGGCAGCTGAGTTTAATATGTGACGGGAGTTTCTTTTCTTTAATCCAAAAACTTTTATTGTTTTCAAACAAGAAGAAAGGCATTACAGAAAAGAAAAGCATAACATCATACAACGCCGAGACATCAGCACCCTAACGGGCGAGTCAGGGCCACATGAATATTGAGCACTGGAAAAGGGGGGGGAGTATGGGTGGGTGGGGGGGGAAGGTAACTTACAACAATACACAAAGTTGACTTATTGCATAAAGAAGCAGAATTGGTCCGAACGACTTGTTATATGACTGCCAGTCCAACCTACTACGACAGGTTGTTACAATTTTAGAGGGGGAGAGGCCCAGGAAGAGGATGACTACATTGCCAAACGTTTTTGAATTTTTAAGGCAAAGGAGGCACTGCTGGCTAACAGAGTTTCATAATGGAAGTGCGTGTTGATTCTAGCAATCACTTCCTCCATAACCGGTATCTCAGGGAATTTCCACCGAGCTGCGATACACTGTCTGGCTGAGATTAGGATATGAGAGATGCACTGAGTAATGGGGGCTGGAAAAGCGTCTAAACCCATATGCAGAATCCCCATTTGAGGTGAGGGAGGAAGTCTGGTCTCACATACTTCTGCTATTAGGTCGAAGACCCGATTCCAAAAGCTGAGAATTTCCGGGCAAAACCACCAGAGGTGCCCCAGAGTTCCTATCATGCCACAACCCTTCCAACAGAGGGGAGAGTAATCTTCCGCAAACCTAGCTATCTGAGCAGGACACCTATACCATCCCATGTGTACTTTCTTAATCTGCTCCAAATGGTTGAGGCAGGCAGAGGAACCAAGCACCACCCGGGAGGCCGCATGCCACTGATGGGTTGGCAAGGAGATGATGTATGTCATGTATGATAGAGTCTGTCCTTCCGTATGAGAGGTGAAGTGGTGATATAATAAGGACATGCCCCTGACAGATGTCGAGTCCTTCAGAAGAAAGTCTGCCAAAAACTGATATCTTGATGTTGATGAACTCACGCGGAAAGTGCTTAAAAAATGCCTAATTTGAAGATATTGGTAGAAGACCTGCCTGGGTAGGTTGAATTTAGACATCAGCTCAGAAAAAGGTAAGAAGGACCCCCTGTCAAATAAATCTGATACTCGAAGGGACCCAATTTGTTCCCAAGCCTTAAGGTCGACATCAGGAACACAAGCTTTTATGTCCCTAAAGGGCAGCCTCCAAATCAAACCGGCCATGGATTCCGAGGACCAATCCCTCCAGCGCCACTTCACCGCCTCGACCGTGCCCAGAAAGGAATGTGGGACTGCCTGATTTTGAATCAATGCCCCCAGAAGCTTTTTTGTGGATCCAAGTGGATTGAGGCATCCCTCAATCTGCAACCATCTATGATCCTCCGCCTCTCTCCACTAGTCCCTGACTGACTCCAGAACAACCGCCCTGTGATATGACACCACATCAGGCACACCCATTCCACCTTCTCTAAATGGGGGTTGAAGCGATTGTAAGGATATTCTTGATTTCTTACCAGCCCAAATAAATTTGCGGATAAGGCTTTGTAGACCTGCCAGGGAGTATCCCGGAATTTTCAAAGGGAGGCATCTAAAAAGATATATCAACTTTGGAAGGTATAACATTTTAAAAGAGTGTATTCTGGCCAACCACGACAGGGGATGCGCAGAAAAGCACGAGAGCTCTTCTTCTAGTTCTTTACTCAGCTCTGAGATATTTTTCCTTACCAATTGTTTAGTTGTTGTGAGATGAATTCCTAAATAAGGAATACTGTGGTCCTCCCATCTAAATGGCAATGCCGTGGCGAGCCTCTCCCTTTCGACCCGGGGAACAAAAAAGGGAAGAATTAAGGATTTATTTGCGTTAAGTTTGTAGAATGAAACAGCAGAGAATTCCCAAAGAACCGATAAAACATTAATTACAGAACCTTGTACTTCTGAACAGGAAATAATTATATCATCAGCATACAGTCCCACAACATGCTCAACTTTACCTTTACCAGAGGCTCCACCACCATAGCAAAAATTACCGGGGAAAGGGGGCACCCCTGGCGGGTACCATTGGATATAGAGAAGCTACGCGAGGCAAACCCTGAGGCGAGAACCTTGGCGTTAGGATTAGAGTACAGGGAGAGAATTGCTGTTAATATTGGCCCCTGAAATCCAAATTTCTCCAAAACACTCCTTGGGAACCCCCAGTGCACCCTGTCGAACGCTTTTTCGGCGTCTAGGGACAGGCGAACACTGGGGACCTTCCTATTCTCTATCACTGCTATAAGGTCTATCAATCGCCTGGTCCCATCTTTAGCCTGCCTTCCGGCTACAAACCCCACCTGATCTTGAGCTATCAAGGAGGGGAGGACCCCATGTAGACAGGAGGCCAACATTTTTGCATAGATTTTAAGATCACAGTTGAGCAGCGAGATAGGGCGGAAGTTACCTGGAGAAGTGGGGGGCTTCCGCGGCTTAGGGAGGGTAGTAATTATGGCTTCTAAGTTGGAAGAGGCGACCGAGGAGTTATTTTGCCAATATGTAAACGTCCTGCGCATATAAGGGCCCAGGAGATCCACAAACTGTCTATAATATGAATTAGAAAAGCCGTCTGGGCCTGGAGCAGAACGTGTTTTAGTAGATTTGACCGTTTTTTGGATTTCTTCTAGAGAAAAAGGGTAATTTAGAATCTCCAGATCCGCTTGAGACAGGCTTGGCAGCTGTAATTTTTCCAGCAAGGCATTAATAGCTGTCTCTGTTGGCTGCGGGGTGTTCGGGTCATCTTTTAAATTGTAAAGGCCTTGGTAGTAGTCTACAAAGGCATTTGCAATATAGATAGGATTTTTGACTATGGAGCCCTTCGGGGTTTGCAAAAATTCAATTCTGGACTTCATTTCCCGGCTTTTAACCCTCCTTGCTAAAATGGATCCGACTCTATCTCCCAAGGAGTAATGTTTGATTTTTAAAGCTATAAGATTTGTTTCATATTTGGAGATAAGAATTTGCCTTAGTTGTGACCTCAGTTCTTTTAATTGGGCCGAACGCGAGGCTAGGGGGGGGCAGTTTTATTTAGGGATTGTAAGGTTTGGATCTGGGCAAGAATATTCACTGTCAACTGTTCTCTTTTCTTTTTTTCCATAGCAGCAATTTTAATACAAATTCCCCTAATTACCGCCTTATGAGAGGACCAAAGAATCTCATCCGAGACTGAATTGTTATCATTCAGGAGGAAATACTCTGATAACCCCTCAGTTATTTCTTGTATAACATGCTGTTTGTAGAGTAAAGGCCACTTTACACACTGCGATATTGGTACCGATATCGCTAGTGTGGGTACCCGCCCCCATCTGTTGTGCGACACGGGCAAATCGCTGCCCGTGGCGCACAACATCGCCCAGAGCCGTCACACATACTTACCTGTCTACCGAAGTCACTGTGACCGGCGAACCGCCTCCTTTCTAAGGGGGCGGTCCGTGTGGCGTCACAGCGACGTCACAGCAGCGTCACTGAACCGCCGCCCAATAGCAGCGGAGGGGCGGAGATGAGCGGGATGAACATCCCGCCCACCTCCTTCCTTCCGCATTGTGGCCGGGAGGCAGGTAAGGAGAGCTTCCTCGTTCCTGCGGCGTCACACGTAGCGATGTGTGCTGCCGCAGGAACGAGGAACAACTTCGTTACTGCTGCAGTAACGATATTCGAGAATGGACCCCCATGTCACTGATGAGCGATTTTGCACGTTTTTGCGACGATGCAAAATCGCTCATAGGTGTCACACGCAACGGCATCGCTAATGCGGCCGGATGTGCGTCACGAATTCCGTGACCCCAACGACATTGCATTAGCGATGTCGTAGTGTGTAAAGCCCCCTTTAGAAGTTGTTTATTTTCCATCTATGAAAGATTGAGGAGCTGTAGCGCTCATTAATTGTTAGGGAGACGGGCGCATGGTCGGACCATGATATGACTCCTATTTGCGACTCTGTGCATTCTGCAAGGAGGCTACTATCCTATCCACCAAAAAATAGTCTATGCGGCTATAAGAGGAGTATCTAGCTGAATAATATGTGTAGTCCCTTTCTTCAGCATGGGTGTATCTCCAAATATCATGTAAGTAATGCTATGTTATAAGCTCGCCGATTTCTTTCCTGTGGGCAGTACCAGTGGAACAGTCTAGCTGTTTTGAAACAGGGACATTGAAATCTCCGCAGATCACTTTATGGCCCACTGCCACTTGGTCTAAGTTTTTTAGGAATTTCTGCAAAAATCTGATTTGTCTTATATTAGGAGCATAAACCCCGGCCAGAGTATACTTCACATTGTTCAGGGAGCACACTAAAATCAGGAACCTGCCCTCTGAGTCAGAATGCACAGAGTCTAGCCTAAACGCCATAGTATGTTTTATAAAAAATACTAACCCCAGCCCTCTTTTTACTGAAGTTAGCATGAAAACTATGAGGGAACAACCGATTGTTGAGCCTGAAATGGTCTGCTGCAACAAGAGGAGTCTCCTGGACGCATAGAATATCACAATTTGTCTTGTGGACCTCTTTCCATAACATGTTACGCTTGGCCGGGGAGTTTAACCCCTTAGTGTTCAGCGACAAGAACTTTAAACCCATTACAGTTTGTTTAGGATATTCATGTTACCAGAAGAAAGGGGGGAGGTGAGGGATTGTAGAGAGGGGGGAGGAGTGGGAGTGGGGAAGAGCAGGATAAGTAAAAGGAAAGGAGCAGTAAATGCCAAGAACAACATGCAGAAAACAGGACTTAAAACCAAAATACAGTAAACCTGAAAAGTCAAATACACAGCTTTATCAGAAAAGCTGTTTCACCACCACCACAAAGGGGGGTAGCTGGTGGCTGAAAATGAAACTGAGCCACTTGGAGGCATCTGGTAGCAATAAAAAAACAAACAAAACAAAAACGAAACAACAGACCATTATCTTGAGCAACGGTGAGCTGGCTCTTTACATCAGGATTGGATCCATTCCTCCGAGATCTTTGCCATTTGGGAATTACCCTGTGAGTGGCTTGCATCCCCAGGTTGTGGGAGAATGTTCCAGGACTCCATCAATTTTGCTAGTTGGGCTAGAGACCGACAAACATTGAGGGCACCATTATGTGAAACTGAAAGACTGACTGGGAAGCCCCATCGGTATTTTATTCCAGCATCTCTGAGAGCTTTGGTAAGTGGAGCATATTCCCTTCTTTTTGCAAGTGTCCCTGCAGATAAATCCGGGAAGACCACAAGTGCGGCATACTTTTGGGGTAGATCCGGCTGCCTCCTCAGGGCTTGTAAGAAGGATTCTTTAGACTTGAAAAAATAAAGTTGGGCTAGGGTATCTCGTGGGACGTCAGCGCCAAGCGATCTGGGCTTAGGCACCCTGTGAACCCGATCCACCATGAGGCTGGCTGACTAAGCCTCAGGGAGCACCACAGATAACAGGCCCTGCAGACATTTCGGCAACTCCCCATCAGATACCGACTCGGGGATTCCACGGATCCTCATGTTGAGGTGGAACCGGTCCTCTAAATCAGTAACTTTAGCTTGTAGGTTGTTAACGTGATCCTCTAAAGCTGAGTGGGCATCTTTAAGATCATTATGGGATTTGGTCAGCTCCGCCATCTTAGATTCTACGTGAGCCGTTCTGTCCCCTATAGCCGTTATGTCTCCTTGGATCCCCATCAGCATTCCTCTCAGATCCTCCTGTAAAGAAGATCTCAGTGCAACAAGCAGGCTTTGCATTGTTTTCTTCATAAGCGGGATGTCTGTGGGGTCTGGCGCCGTGTCAGAGGCCGCCAATGAAGCACTTCTGGAGGAGCGAGAAGAAGTGGAAGCAGGGGAAGGTGCCATCTTTCCCTTCACCACACTGCTGTCTCTGAGGAACAAATCTGTAAGTTTGGCTGGGGATGGAAGTTTTGCAGCTTTCCCTCTGGTCATCTTGTTCCTTGGGGACTCGCAAAGGAATCCTTCACCCCAGGTCATGAGAGTCGGAGGAATGAATCTGTTTGATCCGATTTAAGAGCAGCTTGCACAGGAGCTCAGGAGTTATGCAGCTAGCACCATCAGCAGTCAGGCCCGTGATGGGAGTTTCTTCGTTTTCAAATGTAATATCGTAATTAGATCTAGGAACGGAGTATTGGAAAAGTACTGAGCGTTGTATATCCAATCTTCGATGTGTCTTGTCAAGGAGGCTTAATTATAGGCTCTCGTTATAGGCATTTGCATCCCTCCTTCCTGTTTCAGTCGGGTCAATTTATGATATGAAATTCTAGGTCTTTTGCCCTGCCAAATAAATTTGGTGAATGCTTTCTGAATTGTGTTTACATCCGTGTGTTTTAAAAGGACTGGAATGGTTTGCATTGGTTAAAGTAGTATCGCAAAACTGATCATTTTAATCAAGTGCATTCGTCCAAATAGAGAAAGCGTCAGGGTTTTCCATCTCTCTAGTTCTCTAATTCTTTTTTCTATCAACGGGGGGTAATTAAGGGGTGCTTCACACACAGCGAGATCGCTACTGAGATCGCTGCTGAGTCACGTTTTTTGTGACCTCATTAGCGATCTCGCTGTGTGTGACACTGAGCAGCGATCTGGCCCCTGCTGTGAGATCGCTGCTCGTTAAACACAGCCCTGGTTCGTTTTTTTATTGTTGCTCTCCCGCTGATGAGCACACATCGCTGTGTGTGACAGCGAGAGAGCAACAATCCTGAATGTGCAGGGAGCAGGAGCCGGCGTCTGACAGCCTGCGGTAAGCTGTAACCAAGGTAAACATCGGGTAACCAAGGTTACAAGCCGAGCGCGATAGTACCCGCCCCCGTCGCAGCAGTGATTTCCTTGTGATAGCTGCCGTAGCGAACATTATCGCTACGGCAGCTTCACATGGACTCACCTGTCCTGCGACCGTCGCTCTGGCCGGCGACCCGCCTCCTTGTTAAGGGGGCGGGTCGTGCGGCGTCATAGCGACGTCACACGCCAGGCGGCCAATCGGAGCGGAGGGGCGGAGATGAGTGGGATGTAAACATCCCGCCCATCTCCTTCCTTCCGCATATCCTACGGAAGCCGCGGTGACGCCGGTAGGAGATGTTCCTCGCTCCTGCGGCTTCACACACAGCGATGTGTGCTGCCGCTGGAGCGAGGAACAACATCGGACTGTCGCGTCAGCGTAATCATGGATTACGCCGACGCTGCACCGATGATACGATTACGACGCTTTTGCGCTCGTTAATCGTATCATCTAGGCTTTACACACTACGATGTTGCATGCGATGCCGGAAGTGCGTCATTTTCAATTTGACCCCACCGACATCGCACCTGCGATGTCGTAGTGTGCAAAGCCCACCTAAGTCTATTCATGGCCAAGGGGTCGGTACCAATTTTAATCCCTAAGTATGTGATAAACTGCGTCACCACTTCTATGTTCAAAAATTTCTTTGATCTCCACCCTGTGGGTCTTAAGAATAGCAACTGGCATTTATTGATATATATTTTGTAGCCTGAGTTGGCTCCACCCCAATTTTGATACCTGGCCAAGATAAAGCCAACTGGGGGCTGGTAATCTCAGGCTGGGGAGGTCCAGCCTAAAAATATCAGCCTCCAGCTGCCCAGAATTGTCACATTTATTAGATGTGACAATCCCGGTGCTTTACAGGCTCTTCCCGTTGCCCTGGTGCAGTGGCAATCGGGGTAATAAGGGGTTAATAACAGCGCACAGCTGCTACTAAACCCTAGATTAGTGATGGCACAGGCATCTATGAGACCCCCATTAATAATGAGTACATGAAAGTAAATAAATACAAACAGAAAAAATCCTTTATTTGGAATAAAATACAATAAAACACCCTCTTATACCACTTTATTAACCGCAACACCCTGCAGGTCCGACATAATCCACACGAGATCCCACGGCGATTCAGCTCTGCTACATCTGAATATCACAGCAAGCGCCATAGCGCAGCATGGCTGCCCGCTGTGAGTGCAGAATGAATGAGCCAAAATAAGCGGTGACTGGATGCAGGGAGACGCATCACACGCATCACACAGGCTGGAGCGCGTCTGACTGGAATCAGTCACAGACGCCAGGCCAGACGGTGGGCGGGGAAAGCCGTGCATATGACATGAGCGGCACAATGATGCCGCAGGAGCAGTGTGCAACTGCACGGGAGCAGTGTACAGCCGGACGGAGCCTCAGTAAGTATGAAGTGCTCACTTCATTCTTGTTGTCTTTATTTTTGCTTTCTTTTTCTAATTTTTTGAGATCGGATTAAACAGCCAGAATCCCAGGTCTGGCACCAGGGCAACTTTGGAACCGCACGGATCTGGACTTTTAAAGCCTCTGTCCGCCCAGTCCTAATATCATCACATTAGGTGTTATAATAAAATCATATAACTATGTAACCTGTGTCACTTAATTCACCTTATTAGCATAGATCCAGCCCTAATATCGGACGTCACCTCATCACATCTATGGCCCTAGGTAATTTACAACCCACATGGACAAGAGTTTGGGGAGGGGTCCTTTATTAGAGTACTAGCTGTAGTACCCAGCGTTACCCGGGATAGTAACTGTCTCTCTGTCTCTCTTACAGTCTCTGTCTCTTTGTCTGTCTCTTTCCCTGTCTGTCTCTCTCTTTGTCTCTCTGTATCTTTCCCTATCTGTCTCTCTCTCTTTCCCTGTCTGTCACTCTGTATCTTTCCCTATCTCTATCTCTTTCCCTGTCGGTCTCTCTTTCCCTGTCTGTCTCTGTATCTCTTTCCCTGTCTGTCTCTTTCTCTGTCTGTTTCTTTGTCTGTCTCTTTCCCTGTCTGTCTCTTTCCCTGTCTGTCTCATTCCCTGGCTGCATTGTGACACGCCAACATTTCATTTAAGGGCGTGGCTGTGCATTGATACACGCCAACATTTTTCTGGCTGCAGTGTGGCTCCCAGCTTCATTGACTTTAATAGAGGCAGTTTTTTTGGCTAATAACTGTAAAACGCGAGGTTAAAATTTCCCCTCAAAACATAATCTATGACATTCCTTGAGTCAAATGGGTGCAGATTCCTTTAGCGGACATATATACATACATACATACATACACTCAGCTTTATATATTAGATTGCGCCAAGTGATCTTATTGGTGGCTATGTAGGACATGACCTAAGTCCTCACGCCTCTGTACCACCCCTTCTCGCACTGGCCAATCCCAGGGCAGATTCCAGAAAATAACTGCGAAATAGCGGCAGCTCCATAAACGTATATAGGGCTACTGTGACCATACTCTGAGTGAGGAGGATGCTGAGGAAACTCAATCTGGCTCGTCAAATACCTTGTGGAACACCTCTGGAAAGGTCTGCAGGATCAGGACAATAGATCCCTACACTCCCATAATAGACTGATCCAGGCAAGAACCTCACCAAACAGGTGGGACATCATAAAGGCCACTTTGGCCTGGTCCGAGAAGAACTGATGGAACAAAAATTTGAAGTGCAAGGAACACTGAATTATAAATTCCCTACATTGTTGGAGTTTTTAGTTTGTGAGCCCCAATGGGGACAGTGTTGCTGATGTATGTAAAGCAGTGTGGAATTAACGGCGCTATGTAAGTGAATATTAATATTTTATACTGTGTAATGTCTGATATTGTCTGTATATTTCCCCTCTGAATTGTAAAATGCTGCGGAATATGTTGGCGCTATATAAATAATAATACAAATTATACAAATTATTATTATGAGTCAGAATCCGGTCCTGTTGTTCTCGCTGCTGGACCATATCTCGCTGTAGGTCGGTACGCAGGACAGCACTGAAGCCAGCAGGATCCATGGCCTGTGCAAAATGTAATGTTTGTGGTTCCGATTGGGGAGTGAACCCACTGGGCCGCAGCACACAGTACACCTCAGGGGCATCAGTAAGCGCACACCGAGTATTCACCAGAACATCTAACAGTGAGGATGGATTTGGGTGCTGGTAGCCACTTAAGCAGACACAGTGCTGCGACAACTGGCCCCAGGGATATGGACACTGACCGTCACTGATATGGCAGAAGCAGACAAGATGGCTGATGTGGCTGACAAGGCCAGTATGGATGGATGCAGCAGCAGATTCGGCAGATACAGCTGAAACAACGTAGCTGGAGAAAAAGACATGAACTGCAGCTGGTACGGATTGGTGCAGCAGCGAGTATAGCAGATACACCTGTTATGGATTGGTGCAGCAGTGAGTATGGCAGATACACCTGTTATGGATTGGTGCAGCAGTGAGTATGGCAGATACACCTGTTATGGATTGGTGCAGCAGTGAGTATAGCAGATACACCTGTTATGGATTGGTGCAGCAGCGAGTATAGCAGATACACCTGTTATGGATTGGTGCAGCAGCGAGTATAGCAGATACACCTGTTATGGATTGGTGCAGCAGCGAGTATAGCAGATACACCTGTTATGGATTGGTGCAGCAGCGAGTATAGCAGATACACCTGTTATGGATTGGTGCAGCAGCGAGTATAGCAGATACACCTGTTATGGATTGGTGCAGCAGTGAGTATGGAAGATACACCTGTTATGGATTGGTGCAGCAGCGAGTATAGCAGATACACCTGTTATGGATTGGTGCAGCAGCGAGTATAGCAGATACACCTGTTATAGATTGGTGCAGCAGTGAGTATGGCAGATACACCTGTTATGGATTGGTGCAGCAGCGAGTATAGCAGATACACCTGTTATGGATTGGTGCAGCAGCGAGTACGGCAGATACACCTGTTATGGATTGGTGCAGCAGCGAGTATAGCAGATACACCTGTTATGGATTGGTGCAGCAGCGGGTAAGACATACAACTGATATGGTTTGAGCAGCGGATATGTCAGGTACTGGAACACAGACTGTTGTTAGCAATACAACACACAGCAATACAACAGCACAAGGGTCCTGACAACTAGCAAAACGTCGTTAAAGGATCGACCATGTTGCCCAGGCATTCCTGATAAATATATGCGGTCATTTACCAAGATGATGAAGATAAAACGAGGGAGGACATTTCAGCAGACAATGATTCCAAACACACAGCTAAGGAAAGAAAATAAATCTGCTAGAATGGCCGAGCCGATCACCGGAGCTGAATGCAATAGAAAATGTCTGGCAGAAACTAAAGCCCAGAATTCATAGAAGGAGCCGGGACCTGCAGGATGTGAGGAGTGTGTGT
Organism: Anomaloglossus baeobatrachus; assembly: GCF_048569485.1. Lineage (NCBI taxonomy): Eukaryota > Metazoa > Chordata > Amphibia > Anura > Aromobatidae > Anomaloglossus > Anomaloglossus baeobatrachus. Next base: position 572,662,286 of record NC_134358.1, read on the forward strand.
GGAAGAATGGCCAAAATCCACCTGAGCAATGCAGACGACTAATGTCTCCATACAGAAGGCGTCTGGAAGCTTCAGCACCAACACAGACTTTTATACAAAATATTAAATACATTTCAGTGACATGTTCAATACTTTTTCCCTTTCACTTCTCATTATTACAAATAACTTAATTTATGGACAACAATGGTTTATTTTCTTTGTCTGTGTGGATTGGATGGGTTGTTATCGACATATGGTGAGAATTTCATGGAAATAGCAACTTGAGAAATATATTTGCCTAGAAAATCTGTGATCTATTCAATACAACACGGTGTCTGTAAGTTAAAATTCTGATTTGGCTTATACCTCATATAACAAGGATCGTTTAAAGGGTCGACATTGATATTTAGGATTGTTACTTCCACAAGGTGGCACTAGAGTTCAAGTCCTTTTCCTCTCTGAAGAGGCAATTTGCATATTAAAGCTCCTCAACATTAAAATTACATCAAGAAGGAAAAATCATTAAAGAATTAATCTCAGGATGGATGGACAGATTATTATTGATATGCACATGATGAAAAATACAGAAGAAAAACTTTCACATGATTCATTTAGTCTGGAGTATGAGCCGCGTGCAGAAATCCCGGCACCTCCATCCTCAGCTGCTATCAGTGAGGTTATTAATGGTCGTCAGAGGAAGGTTGTGCCGCTGATTGCAGTTGTACAAATCATCAAGATCCACTGCTGGCAGCTCCTGTGTAGGCACCAATCAATGACTTTCCCCGAGGTGCTCAATGGAGACAAGTCTGGAGACTCTGCCAGGCATGGAAGAACGTTTAGGCCGTGCAAGCTGCTCAATAGCAACATGCACCCTACCACTGTCATGTGGAAAAATGACTCCGAGCCACTTTGGAGAAATGGCTGCCCCACAGGTTCAAAGATCAATGTAACCCTGATCTGTTTGTGCATCTGGAATGAAGACTAGAAAGGTCCAGCTGCCGTACATTATGCCTCCATACCATAATCTTGGGTATAGGACCTATGTCACTGACACACCCGCACCGGGGCCGTGGGGCACTCATTACTGGGCCGGTTCTGTTCTAATGGGAGGATGTCACGGCAACAGGGCCCGTTTTCGTGACCATGGCAGAGTCTGTTCAATTGGGGAAGGGATGTTATTTGCAGGGGAGTTATGATTCGTGACACCACCTGTGGTATGCGATCAGATATAGGAGCCGCCGCTTTGAGAAATGTCCGTTGGGGCAGGTGGTGACGCAGCCAGTTGATATAGCTCTCTACAGGCAGAGCAAAGGCCCCAGGGATGTTGGGGGTAGTAGTGAATGGTGGTGCAGGGCCAGAGGTGAATGATAGGATGACACAGGGATGCAGTCAAAGTTCTTTTACTCACTCAGGTGTTCACAGGAGCACATGACCGGTCATACGCCACCCTTGGAGTTCCGGGCTCTGCTGTGATGGACTCCAGCCGATCCCGGGTAGCTCGGAGGTCAAGTCCGGTGCACCCTGATGTGTTCCTTCCCTGGTCGTCTCTCTGCGCTGACTCTCTCCCACCTGTCCTACGCCTACACACAAAGTGCCCTCAGCTGGAGTCCGCGTACCCTGTCGGTGGCTTAAAGCTTCTTCCCTTGGCCCTATCTGGTCACCTTCCAGCAGAGTCGTGTGCGGTGTTAGCTTTGACACTTGCAATATCTTAAGCCTTCGGTATTACTAGCGAAGCTATAATATTCTTCTCCAATCTAGGGACCGAGTCCCCGAATGTGGCCTAGTCCCTCCACTTCAATCTATTGTCTCTGTAGAACGAGTACCACGGGTGGCTGGCACACTTCCCATGGCTTTAGGACCCACTCTTTCTCTATTACCGGGTCGAGCTGCATCAGCTCCAGACCACGGGTCTTTACTCCTCCACGTCCTCTTCCGTTCTCCCTTCTCACTCTGTCACAGGCTGCTCCCTCTAGCTACACTCCACCCATCCGGGTTGGATGAACTAGGGGGCAGGAGATGCCATCACCAGTGGCGGCTATTCCTAGCATTAATGGCACCAAATCCTAACCCAGTCCGGTGAAAGAGCTGCTAGAGCCAGTGTTGTGTGAATTGTGTGCATACCGGTGAATGACCTCCTCTGTACCTAGGATGGAATACAACTCTGGCTGAGGTGCAGTACCTCTGTGGCAACTGAAGCCACAGGGGCTCCACATGACCTCCTCTAAGAAGGTGTCCATTGACCTCATGGCTTTGTTCTCAAGGGCATAACAAGATGACAAAGACTCCAAAGACATAGTTATAGGGAATTTAGATTGTGAGCCCAATGAAGATGATGTTAATAAACAGCTGTGGAAATTAATGGCGCATATTGAGGGTGCTACATTTAGCAGCCGCCATGACCTGAACATGCTACTATGGCTGCAGCGTCCTCAACCTTATCTCCCATCAAGCACATCAGGGACTTCATTGTTATGTGTAAGAGGAGATTAAATCTGCTAAAACTCGCATGGGACCAACAATAGTGCAGTAAGACACACATAGTGCAAGCCACCACTACTAGGCAAGTCCTTAGGCCCTGCGCGCACCCTGCGGATTTGCTGCCGAAAATGTGTCTAATATTGCTGCAGTTATTACCCAGCAAATCCTATGGGTTTTAATAAATGCCGTGCGCACTTTGTTTTTTTATACCCGCAGATTTACCCACGGGTTTTCTGCTGCCGAATTAATGAGCATGTCACTTCTTTCCCGCAGGTACCTGCGGTTTTTGCCATAATGGTAAAAATCTGCAGGGACCAACTTGCGGAAAGTCCGCGGCAAAACCGCATGCGGATTTCGTTGCGGTTTTGGTGCGTTTTTTACAGCGAGTGCGGGATTCTTTAAGAGGGTCTGGATTTTCCTTAAAGGGGTTATCCGGCTTATTTTGACTTTTTTTTATTATTTCCCGAATTGGGCTACATTGGGGCAGGTAAGTAGATAGCGACCACTTACCTGCCCCGCTGTCAGCCCCTCTCCCCCGGCTCAGAGCAATCATGTGACCGCTCCTGCTGCGATTTTGCTGCTCCGGTCATTTCATGTCAACATGGGCAGGACCTGCTGGGCGGGTACAGTGTGTGAGTCCCGCCCCCTTTCCTGCACCCTCCCACACATTCCCCCGCACCCGTACTCTCCCCGCAACCTCCCACAACACTGCTGTGGGACTCGTGAGCTGAGGGGAGGGGCCTGGCGGCGGCTGCCCACGGTGTCACCGCTAGCACCGGGCCCCCTGCTCAGGATCGCACATTCAAATGTACAGGCATCACAGATGCCGATATATTTGAAAGCACTGATAGAGGGAGCGCTGCTTCTCATCACTACCCCGCTGTCTGTGTCTGACAGTTAAGGACAGCGGTGACGTCACTACTGTGCTGATATGTCCAGACCAGACAGCGGACGAACGTGCAGGAGCGGCAGGGACCGAGGAGGGGTAAGTATGTGTGGTGTGCAGAGCCCTATATGTGTGTGCGGTGCAGAGCCCTATGTGTGTGTGGTGTGCAGAGCCCTATGTGTATGTGCGGTGCAGAGCCCAATGTGTGTGTGTGTGTGGGGTCTTCAGAGCCCTGTGTGTGTGGTGTGCAGAGTCCGATGTGTGTGTGGTGTGCAGAGCCCGGTGTGTGTGTGGTGTGCAGAGCCCTATGTGTGTGTGGTGTGCAGAGCCCGATGTGTGTGCGCGGTGCAGAGCCCTATGTGTGTGCGGTGCAGAACCTGATGTGTGTGCGCGGTGCAGAGCCCGATGTGTGTGTGGTGTGCAGAGCCCTATGTGTGTGTGCGGTGCAGAGCCTTATGTTTGTGTGGTGTGCAGAGCCCGATGTGGTTTGGTGTGCAGAGCAGAGCCATATGTGTGTGTGGGGAGCAGAGCCCGATGTGGTGAGGGGTGCAGAGCCCTATGTGTGTGCGCAGTGTGCAGAGCCCGATGTGTGTGTGCGGTGCAGAGCCAGATGTGTGTGTGTGTGTGCACGGTGCAGAGCCCTATGTGTGTGTGCAGTGCAGAGGCCGATGTGTGTGTGGTGTGCAGAGCCCGATGTGTGTATGGTGTGCAGACCCCGATGTGTGTGTGTGGTGTGCAGAGCCCGATGTGTGTGTGCGGTGCAGAGCCCTATGTGTGTGTGCGGTGCAGAGCCCTATGTGTGTGGAGTGCAGAGCCCGATGTGGTGTGGTGTGCAGAGCAGAGCCATATGTGTGTGTGGGGAGCAGAGCCCGATGTGGTGAGGGGTGCAGAGCCCGATGTGGTGGGGGGTGCAGAGCCCGATGTGGTGGGGGGTGCAGAGCAGAGCCATATGTGTGTGTGGGGAGCAGAGCCATATGTGGTGAGGGGTGCAGAGCCCGATGTGGGGCAGTTATTTCCAATACTGTAGTGATAACAGGTCAGTGCTGGGCAGAATACTGACATGGAATGTGTGTATGCAGGGGGCGGGCAGAGGGCGGGGCTGGACACTGAGGTTGGGAGGTGCCAGCTCTGACTGGGAAGCTTAGCACAGGAAGTTATCATGTTTGGTTGAGCTGAATGTAAACAAAGAGCTGCAGAGAAAAAAGTCATAATTCAAGAGGAACAAAAGTTAGAAAACAAGAAATAACAATGTAGGGGTGTTTTATACGACAATACAGCACAGATTAGCTTAACAAAAATTTTTGAGTTTGTCGGACAACTCCTTTAAGAAAATGGCACTTTCTAGTGCGCACATAGACTGAAGGCCCAGGATATTCTTCACCTACTCCTGAGAGGGGGTGGGGGGGCTTCCACAGACCCCTTACCATACTGCTGTCACAGGGTAGCTGATGTCTGCTGCTGCAGATGATGTCAGTCAGGTAATAGGAGTAAACCCTAAACTAGCAGCACAGTACGGAAAAGAATAACATGCAAAACTAGAGCCTAAAGCCGGAGACAAAGAAAAAGAAATAACCGTGAGCAAAGGCTGAGAAGCAACCAGAAACCACTCCCTACACACTGCACAAGGGAATGGAATAAACAGCATTGGACCGGGTTAGGAGCAGGGTTACAATAGCAGCCCAATGCTAAAGATTAAACTCCGGTGATGCATCCCTCCCAGTCATATCCAGGGAGACACTCACCGCTCACCTGTACAGCAAGGGGCACACATTCCCACTATTGGATGACACCAGGCAAGGAAGCGTTCTACATGGTCTGGCAACTGAAAGACACAGCGTCCCACGTCTCCTGGTCCACAAAACAAGTGGGAGGTGCAGCATGCACAACCTGAGTGCGCGACAGTTTCGCCCCCAGTGGACAGACCGTCGTGGAAGTCTAGTAACTGGAGGACAATTGCTCCACGGCAGGTATTCCTAACAGTCAGCCAAACCATGGTGTATAGGGGTGTAACTAAATGGCCAATTAAGCGAAAAGGAGTATCGCTGCAGGAATGTAACAGGACCTTACAAACCTAAAGTCTAAAGCCGCCGTGTATTTTTGTTTTCCTATAGTGTCATTGTTATAATTTGGTCATTACAATAAATCTTCTGTACTCGGCAGTAATGCTTTTATGTGTCAGTTAAGCATTTTTTTAATTGTAGAAAAACTTGTAAATATTTTATTCGAAAGTCCTTTAAAATTCCTTACAGGAGAACCAGATACCGAGACCCTCCCCAGATATACAGGCCACAAGGCAGAAACACTCACACACAGTGCTGTAGATAACTAAAGTCTTTGTATTGAGTATATACATGTGCATGTACTTATGCATAAGTTCAGCAAGGCTCACAATAGTGTGTCACATGTACAATTGAACTGTTAAATTATTTTCTGTTCTTTATGAATTCTCTTACGCAGATAAAGAGCTGATATCCGAGTGAAAAATGTCCTACAGTCTGAACATGAAAATATATTTCATCATGTGTTTTCCAAAAAAAAAACCCCTCAATCTAAATACTGAACATGAATGGCTTCTCCTTTGAGTGCATTCTCTCACGTAACAAGATCTTATTTTTGAGTAAATCATATCACACAGTTTTAGCATGAAAATTATTTCTTCATTGAGTGAACGATCTGATGTTTCATAAGACTTGATTTTAGGCAAAAGCATTTCTCACATTGTGAACATGAATATGGCTTCTCTCCTGTGTGAATTCTTTCATGTTTAACAAGATATGATTTATTAGTAAAATATTTCCCACATTCTGAACATGAATATGGCTTTTCCCCTGTGTGAATTCTCTCATGTTTAACAAGATCTGATTTATTAGTAAAACATTTCCCGCATTCTGCACATGAAAACATCTTCTCGCCTGTGTGAATTCTTTCATGTGTAACAAGATGTGATTTATTACTAAAACATTTCCCACATTCTGAACATGAATACATCTTCTCCCCTGTGTGAATTCTTTCATGTGCAACAAGATTTGATTTATTAGTAAAACATTTCCCACATTCTGCACATGAAAATGGCTTTTCTCCTGTGTGAATTCTTTCATGTGCAACAAGATTTGATTTATTAGTAAAACATTTCCCACATTCTGCACATGAAAATGGCTTTTCTCCTGTATGAATTCTTTCATGTGTAACAAGATGTGATTTATTAGTAAAACATATCCCACATTCTGCACATGAATATGGCTTTTCTCCTGTGTGAATTCTTCCATGTGTAACAAGATGTGATTTATTAGTAAAACATATCCCACATTCTGCACATGAATATGGCTTTTCTCCTGTGTGAAATCTTTCATGTGTAACAAGATCTGATTTATTAATAAAACATATCCCACATTCTGCACATGAATATGGCTTCTCTCCTGTGTGAATTCTTTCATGTTTAACAAGATGAGATTTACTAGTAAAACATTTCCCACATTCTGCACATGAAAATGGCTTTTCTCCTGTGTGAATTCTTTCATGTGAAACAAGATGTGATTTATTAGTAAAACATTTTCCACATTCTGCACATGAAAATGGCTTTTCTCCTGTGTGAATTCTTTCATGTGAAACAAGATGTGATTTATTAGTAAAACATTTTCCACATTCTGCACATGAATATGGCTTCTCTCCTGTGTGAATTCTTTCATGTATAATAAGATTTGATTTATTTGTAAAAAGTCTCTCACATTCTGAACATAAATATTTCTTCTGTGTTGTCTGTGCTCTTTGATCTTCCACATTTGTGTTCTTTTTATTTTGCTTCTGTAATGAATTAGGAGATAGTTGTTCAGGAAAAGGCTCAGACGGTAGATCATTTCTGGAAGGCTTGGTAGATATATCTGAGACGTTGGAAAGCTCTTTATATGTATATTGTGTGATATAAAAATCTATTAACGAACAGCTCATATCTTCTTGTTTTGTGACACTCATGGTCCTGTTATCTGCCAAGAAAAAAATTGGTGTTATTGCTTTTTAATAATATTACCTTTATAAATATGATTTTATCAGATATAAAAGATATATTTAACCGTTTCATGACCCTTGGCATTACCCGGGACGTCATACAAGTCGGTGCATTCTCAACATATGACATACAGGGTACATAATGGCAATCACAGGGGTACAGGCGCTGTACCTCCACATTTAGGCCTGATTTTAAAGCGGAGACCCAGCTGTCACTACCAGGATCGGTGCCTATACTGCTTTGGGAAGTTTAACCCCCTAAATGCTGTGATCAATAGCGATTGCAGAATTTATTGGCTGGGAGTGGCTTTCGCTCCCCTCTGATGCGATCGGAGCGGACGTTAGAAAAAAATAAATAAAAAAATTAACCCCTTCACCTACGGCCACTAAAACATCCTAATGACCGGGCCATTTTTTGCAATTCTGACCAGTGTCACTTTGACAGGTTATAACTCTGGAACGCTTCAACAGATCCTGGCGATTCTGAGACTGTTTTTTCGTGACATATTGTACTTCAGGTCAGTGGTAAATTTAGGCCGATATTTTTTTGCGTTTATTTGTGAAAATTTAGGAAATTCTGTGAAAATTTTGAAAATTTCGCAATTTTCGAACTTTGAAAATTTATGCCCATAAATCTGAGAGATGTCACACAAATAGTTACTAAATAAAATTTCCCACTTGTCTACTTTACATCAGCGGAATTTTGGAAACAATTTTTTTTTCCGTTAGGAAGTTAGAAGGGGTCAAAGTTCATCAGCAATTTCTCATTTTTCCAACACAATTTACAAAATAATTTTTTCAGGGACCACATCACATTTGAAGTGACAGAGGCCGAGGTGACAGAAAATACCCAAAAGTGACCCCATTCTAAACACTGCACCCCTCACACTGCTCAAAACCACATCCAAGAAGTTTATTAACCCTTTAGGTGCTTCACAGGAACCAAAGCAATGTGGAAAGAAAAAATGAAAAGTTAACTTTTTAAACACAAAAATGTTACTTTAGCCATAAAATTTTCATTTTCACAAGGGAGAAAAGAGAAAGTGCACCCTACAATTTATTGTGCATTTTCTCCTGAGTACGCTGATACCTCATATGTGGTAAAAATCAATTGTTTGGGCGCACGTCAGAGGTCGAAAGGGAAGGAGCAACATTTGAATTTTTGAAAAATTAGCTGCACCCATTAGCGGATGCCATGTCGGGTTTGAAGACCCCTTGAAGTACCTAAACAATGGAGCTCCCCCAGAAGTGACCTCATTTTGGAAACTAGAGCCCTCAAATAATTATTCTAGATGTTTGGCGAGCACTTTGAACACCTGGGGGCTTCACAGAAGTTTATAATGTTGAGCCGTGAAAAGAATTTTTTTTTTTTTTTTTTTACCACAAAACTGTTACTTGAACCAGGTAGCTTTTTTTTTCACAGAGTATCAGGGAAAAATGCACCATAAAACGTATTGTGCAATTTCTCCCGAGTACGCAGATATCTCATATGTGGTGGAAAGTAATTGCTTGGGCACATGGCGGGGCTCAGAAGACAAGGAACGCCATTTGACTTTTCAAACGCACAGACGCGGTGAACTGATCGGCTGCTGCAGGACGCACGGTCGGATGAGATATAAAAAGCGTTGAGGATACCAAAAAAAAAAAAAAAGTCATGCCAAAACTTGACCACGGATGCAGATCCGTTATCTGCATCCATGATCAGCGCTCGGCGGGACGCACGGACAGATGCGATACAAAAAGCGTCGGGAATACGGGAAAAAAAAAGTCCTGCCGAAAACTGACCACGGATGCAGATACGTTATCTGCATCCCTGATCAGTGCTTGGCGGGACGCACGGACAAATGAGATGTAAAAATGAAACAGGGGATACAGAAAAAAAAAAAAAAAAGTTATACTCACAGTACCCAGAGGATTAGCAGGAGGATCACTGACCAGACGAACTGCAGGAGGAACAGAAGGAAGCGAGATGGACAGCTTTACAGGAGCAGCAGGCAGGAAGTTGGACAGCTCAGCAGAAGAACCAGGAAGGACTCAGCCATGGAGGCAGATGTGATCGGGCCAGTGAAGACCTCGGACGACCCAGTGAAGACAGGTAAGAGGACGTCGGGGTGAGCAGAGAGGGAGGGAGATACCGGAGAAGGAGCTGCAGAAGCAGATAAGAGATCACTGAGGAGGCAGATCGGGATGTCGGGGGGCAGATAGCAGGGGGGCACGGGCAGGGGCCATCGCGGGAACGCGCAGGGGACATTGCGGGGGCGCGCAGGGGACATCGCGGGGGCGCGCAGGGGCTGCAAGGGGAGCGCAATACTCACGTGGAGCAGGAACGGTGACATCAGCAGCGGCGGCGTGGTACCACTAGTACCAGCCAGTGCACGCTGCAGACATGCTGGGGGAGGCTCCCCAGACCAGCACAGGCCTGAGGAGGGCGGTCACCTGCAGAGCAGACCGCCCCACTGCACACTGATTGGAGCGATTGCGCGTCATAGCACGATCGCTCCAATCAGTGCTGCAGGGGCTGGGGGCGACAAGTTTGAGGTCCAGCTATGATGTGCTGCAGCACCTCATAGCAGGATTTCACAGTATCGCACTAATTCAGGCATTATTTTTTCCGAAACCAGTGCAAACGAGGTGGTTGGCGGCTCTGATATTCGAACAGCCAATCACATCGATCGTTGATGGGGGGTGGCGATGCCACCCCCTGGGGTCAAGCAAAGGTCCCCTGCTGTAAGAAACAGCAGGGGACATCATTTGAAAGCCGTTGCGTCCGTAACACTGTTCTATAAAACTGTCACTCTAGTTAACCCCTTCCATGAACACGGTAAAAAAAGAAAGACATAGCAAAATGTACATCTTTTCTCCAGACAGCTGACACAAAAAAAAAGTAAGATGCTATCAAAAAGTGATCTATAAAAAAATGGTACCACTGAAAACGTCAGCTTGTCCTACAAAAAAACAAGCCGGCATAGAGCTGCGTCAGCAAAAAAAATAAAAAAAATAAATAAATAAATAAAAGCAATAGCTCTCAGAATACAGCAATGCAAAAATTATATTTTTTCTATAAAATTGTTTTTTATGGTGTAAAAGCGTCAAAACAAAAAAACTACATAAATGAAATCCCAGAGGGGTGTAAATTCCAAAATGTGGTCACTTGAGGGGGATTTCTGTTCTAAATAGGTAAATACTACAGCGCTGCCTATATAGAGAGTGCATTGTGTAGGTGTAGAATGAATTTGGAGGGGAAATACCTTAAGGCTATGGGCGCACACTGCATCTTTCTCGTTACCACAAAGATGAACGTTTTTGGTCCCAAATAAATGGTCCCTCGGCAGGCATTTTTTTGCCACCTTTTACTGCGTTTTTTTTACTGCATTTTTGCCACCGCGTTTTATTAAGTCAAATCTACTGAATGGAAGGGCTCAAAAACGCAGACAGAATTGACATGCTGCAGTGGTCATCACAAAGATGCAGCCAAAAAAAAGCTTCAATGTGCGGACAGAAAAACTGAAATCTCAGACTTTGCTGTGGAAGGAAATGCATGCAGTTTTGGGAGAAAAGCTGCACCCAAAAAAACGGGCAAAAACTAGGCAAAAAACGCAGCGTGCACACAGGGCCTTAAGGTGAAGTAGTAAGTAGACGGCGCCCAGAAAAAGAAACTGGGTGGATCTGTGAATAGAGCTCTAGAGGGGCATCAAACAGCTAATTGGGGGAAGGGGGGGGGGGGGGGTAAGTGAGTAGTTATGAGCAAAAAAATAAATAAATAAAATTACAATAACAATTATTCTATCATTAATATGTGAGCTCATATAGAAACATACCTAGCCTGGTGGATGAAATTTTCAGCAGATCCTGCTGGCTGCAGCTACAGGGGAAGGGGGGGTGGGCATACAGCTCTGTGGGTATAAAGCACTGGGGTGGGGGGACGTACAAGTCTGGAGGGTATGGTAGTATGCAGTCACCATATTCCTCCAAATAGTATAATGCAGCCTCATATTCTTCCATATAGCATTAATCAGCCCCCATGTTGCATTATGCAGCCCCCATATAGTATAATGCACCCATAGTCCTCTTGCCACCGTGATTAAATACATACTCACTTCTCTTCCTTCTGCCGCTGCCCTGGTCCCCTCAGCGTGTCCACTGTTGTGCCGCTCTGTACATCTCAGCACAGCACACAATAATGATTTAATTGCGCTCCACTGTGCTGACGCGTCAGAGAGATGACACAGCGGGAGGATGAGAGAGGGAGTGCTGCGCTCCATTTCTCACCATTGTATTCAATTGTATCGGCAACTGGTGGGGGACCCGGTGCCAGCGCTGACTCATGGGCCCCAAATCAGTCGCGTGGCCTGCCACCATTGGCGGTACACCACTGGTCCCTGCTGAGTGGAGCCCCTACTGGCGGTCCAGAGCCCCGGCATTTTCCCAGGTGCTGACGCTGGCCCTGCCTCTAGAGCTCCACAGATCCACCCCAGTTTCTCTTGTTGTGCACCGTCCACTTACAAAGATTCTTCACTTTACGCAATACAATACACTATACACTCTCTATATAGGCAGCGCGATAGTATTTACCTATTTCTGACAGGTGTAAGGGGTACAGGGCTCAGCCCACCCCAGAGCTGCAAATCCATTATGTATAAAGTGTAGTGTAATGTTCTGCGTTTATGCATTATATTCTGTGTGTGACCAATAGATGGCCACATTGGGTAAGCTACTTCCCTTTGTGCTCTTAGGCTAGAGAGAGCTAATGGCAGGGAGGAACTTAGGTATTAAAAAAAAAAAAAAAACTTAGGCATACAGTAGATGATGAAGATTTCGGCCCCGGGCATATAATCCTATTTCACCTCCATATTATAGGAGCACAGCGGTGTTATCACATATAGCGCCATCACATTATCACCAGATATCATCTGTATTTATCTGAACAAGGAACTCTCCGGCCCAGAACTGTCCGGTCCAGAGAACGAGGAGGACGTGACTCTTCTCTGCTTTATATAGTGGTGACTCCTCACCGGGGCGGTTACCTGCAGGATCCTCCTCTGTGCACCGATCACCACCACCAACATCACTTTCTTCTTTCTCCATTATATCTGCAGTATTAATATTTCTCAGATCTTTACCCGGATTTCAGAGCTGTGAAAGAAATAATGGAAAATTCACCGACAAAAATGAGCCATCACATGGAATGTTCTAGATGATCAGAGACCAGTAGAAAGCCTCCATCGCTCTCCGGACACATCGGCTTTAGTCACTCCCTGCATTACCCATAATATAATCCTTCTGCAGCCTCTTTCCTTGTTGCTCTGCGCTGCTCCGTTCCTCTGTTCTTCCTCCTGATCATTACTGTGAGGTGTAACAAGGTCGGAGTCAGTTTCTGCACTGACCAATCAGCCGTCAGTGTTACAGGGACACACCCCTTTGAAAGAATGGAAATAATTGAGATAATATATTCCTAATGTCTAATGGGCAAAAGAAAAGACGAGCACAATCCAGAGAAAGGAGAGAAAGATCCTCCAAAATGGCCTCATCATGGCGAATGCAAATAGTTAGTAAAAACCGATGTATCCTCTAGGCCCGGCCTCCGCCCTTGCTGCCCCCCTCCGGGCCCGGCCTCCCCTCTTATCCCTCCTCTAGGCTCAGCCTCCTCTGCAATCGGGTTTCTACAGAATCCAGATATTACATTGCAGAAGGTCCGAATGGTTGGAAACCAAGAAAGAAGGAATTTATTTACTATTATATGAATGATCCATAACTTCACATGTCAAAGTACTTAGAACCACTACAGTGTATATTTATATACATACACAGACAAGTCCTCCTCACATAAAGTATATATATATATATATATATATATATACACACACACACACACACACACATATACACAGACAAATGTTACCCCTAATCATGTATAATATATACAGACAAATCCTCCTCCTCCCCACACACGGTATATACACAGACAAGTCCTCCTCCTCCCCACATACAGTATATACACAGACAAGTCCTCCTCCTCACATATACAGTATATACACAGACAAGTCCTCCTCCTCCCCACATACAGTATATACACAGACATGTCCTCCTCCTCCCCCACATACAGTATATACACAGACAAGTCCTCCTCCTCCCCACACACAGTATAAACACAGACAAGTCCTCCTCCTCCTCCCCACATATACAGTATATACACAGACAAGTCCTCCTCCTCCTCCCCACATACAGTATATATACACAGACAAGTCCTCCTCCTCCTCCCCACATACAGTATATACACAGACAAGTCCTCCTCCTCCTCCCCACATACAGTATATACACAGACAAGTCCTCCTCCTCCTCCCCACATACAGTATATACACAGACAAGTCCATCTCCTCCCCACATACAGGATATACACAGACAAGTCCTCCTCCTCCCCACATACAGAATATACACAGACAAGTCCTCCTCCTCCCCACATACAGTATATACACAGACAAGTCCTCCTCCTCCTCCCCACATACAGTATATACACAGACAAGTCCTCCTCCTCCCCACATACAGTATATACACAGACAAGTCCTCCTCCTCCCCACATACAGTATATACACAGACAAGTCCTCCTCCTCCCCACATACAGTATATACACAGACAAGTCCTCCTTCTCCCCACATACAGTATATACACAGACAAGTCCTCCTCCTCCCCACATACAGTATATATACACAGACAAGTCCTCCTCCTCCCCACACACAGTATATACACAGAAGTCCTCCTCCTCCTCCCCACATACAGTATATATACACAGACAAGTCCTCCTCCTCCCCACATACAGTATATATACACAGACAAGTCCTCCTTCTCCCCACATACAGTATATACACAGACAAGTCCTCCTCCTCCCCACATATAGTATATATACACAGACAAGTCCTCCTCCTCCCCACATATAGTATATATACACAGACAAGTCCTCCTCCTCCCCACATATAGTATATATACACAGACAAGTCCTCCTCCTCCCCACATATAGTATATATACACAGACAAGTCCTCCTCCTCCCCACATATAGTATATATACACAGACAAGTCCTCCTCCTCCCCACATATAGTATATATACACAGACAAGTCCTCCTCCTCCCCACATATAGTATATATACACAGACAAGTCCTCCTCCTCCCCACATAGAGTATATATACACAGACAAGTCCTCCTCCTCCCCACATATAGTATATATACACAGAAGTCCTCCTCCTCCCCACATATAGTATATATACACAGAAGTCCTCCTCCTCCCCACATACACTATATACACAGACAAGTCCTCCTCCCCACATATACAGTATATACACAGACTAGTCCACCTCCTGTAACGGTGGTATACATTTGGATATGTAATATTGCCATTCATTTTGTCTTCAGCCTTTATTATTAAACATATAATGGGTCTAGGTGTAAATTCCTAAAGTAGATCCATTTTCTAGCTGCCCCGACCTTCCAGCCGACAGTGTCTAAGCTTCCTGCTGAGAAGAAATGTAATGTCCATGTCTCATAGATAAGAGTACACCCCCCCATGGCAGTGTGCCCACACTATGCTGATCACAGGCATCAGATGTCACCTATAAACACGTGACATTGAAATTAAAATACAATTATGTAGAAGACTGAAATAAAACCAATCAATAGTGAAATAAGTGCCAATCAGACGCTGCCGTCCTGTAGATCTCTTTACTGCTCCCATAGACATAACTATAAATATACAGAACGTCCCCCTAATAAATCTTCTCGCTTCTACCTCTGCCGGTGTGTGACCCTATTCCCTCCGTCGCCGGCGTTCACCTGTGACAATGCGGATCCCTGTACAGCGCTGGCCACATAGTGACACATATAATGCCGCACCCATCCAGGAGAGAGCAGAAGGCCAAGATGGCTGCAGTTAGTAAAAAATGGATTATCGGTCTGGCGAGCGCTGACAATGCACAGGTTCCGTTAAAGATTAATTTATTTTATTGTTAAAATATTTTTAGAATGCTCCTGTTAGTTAGATAAATACAACGCGTTTCAGCAATACATCAATGCTTTCCTCAGGTATACGCGTTGTATTTATCTAACTAACAGGAGCATTCTAAAAATATTTTAACAATAAAATAAATTAATCTTTAACGGAACCTGTGCATTGTCAGCGCTCGCCAGACCGATAATCCATTTTTTACTATATGCTCACTCCCTTTTGAGGGAATCGGTCAGAGCTGCAGTAAGACACAGGCACCTCCACTTCAAAGTGAAACTTTCAGCTGGAGAACGGTGGATCGCTGCAACACTCCAAGACCCAGAGTGCCGGGGATCTCAGGAGGAACCAGCGGTCCTGAATCCGGCTATCTCCATTAAAGATTACGACCTAAACAGCATCGATACTAAGGATCCAAACCCCCGTCCATTCGGAGGACGTATACAACCAACACCGGGGTTGTGCGAGGGCGCACAACCTCATCAGGTGAGCAAATTTAAATTCTTCTAAATTTAATCCTAGACCCTCGGGTACTCCTCATATGCGCTACTTTCTTTTTTTCAGTGAAGATGGCTGCAGTGGAAGAGCTGGTTTTCAGCACATGGCTTCTGTCTGTTCCTCCAGCCCATGTGGTGGGGGAAGGGATACAGATAGAATTACTGTATATACCAGCACTTCCCCTCCACAGACACCGGTCTATACACTGCGCCCCTCAAAGTGCTCAAGACCCCATTCAAGAAGTTTATTAACCCTCGCGGTGCTTCACAGAAAATGAGACAGTTACTTTTTTTGACAACAAAAATATTGCTTTGACCACAAAATTTCATTATCGAAAGAACAAAATGGATAATACAATTTGTTGTGCAATTTCTGCTGAACACACAATGCCCCAGATGTAGTGGAAAACTACTGTTCGGGTGCACGGCAGGGCTTGGAAGGGAAGCAGCACTATTTTGTCTGGAATAGACTGCGGACAACATGTCATATTGAAGATCCCCTGACAAAACACTAGAAACCCCCACAAGTGACCCCATACTGGAAACTACTCTGGCCCCCCTGAGGCTTCAGTTGCCACAGAGGTACTGCATCTCAGCCAGAGGTGTGGTATCCCATCCCGGGTAAGTAAAGAGGTCATCCACAGGTACACAAACATACAACACTTTCACTAGCACCAGTCATCAGGGCATGGTTAGGGCCTGGCGTCACGCCGTCCTCCCGCCATCCTCCCCTGCGGTCCTCCCGTAGTCGCGCTGTCCTCCCCTGCGATCCTCCCGTAGTCGCGCTGTCCTCCCCTGCAGTCCTCCCTGTGATACCAATGTGATATGACTGAAGTTTGAATGTAATTAGATAGGAATCATAATCATAAAAGATAGGAGTGATCCCAGATATTATTTGACCTATCAATAATTCAGTATCAAAGAGATGTCCTTTGGAGGGCCAAAATGATGACCAAGGAATACATGTCTTGAAGCAGTTGAAGATAAAGGAAGTAACATTTACAGTTCCACTTACAGGAAACTTGTGGTTAGCGTAAAGACAGGTTGAAGGAAGCTTGCATATGAAATTTACGGCTCATTGCAATATTTCACTAACTCAATGGTCAACTGTGGTCGGCCAGTTGACCACTGGCTAAATGTGCAGGAAATGTGCAGGAAGCCACTGGTGCCCACAGCAGCTTGTGGTCAAGTTACATGAACATGACTCAGCTATCACATGCTGGTGACCATTTTAAACCCAACCTACGTTTTCCTATAAAAAATACACCGAACTCGCTTAAAGGGAACCTGTCAGCAGAAATGTCCCCTAAAACCTAACAGATTCCCCCTCTGCAGCTCCTGGGCTGCATTCTAGAAAGGTCCCTGTTATGATTGTGCCCACTTTCTGACCGAAAAAAAGTGTTTATAAAGTTGTACCTTTTTGGCTTCTGATTCTGTAAATCCGTCACGGGGGCGGGCAGCCTGATGGCCGTTATTCTGCCCCCTGGTCCTGTATGCCGCCCCCATCGCTGATTTCAATACTTCTGGACGCCGCCCACTGCTCCAGCCATCCCCGCGCATGCCCAGTGCCCATCTCTCGGGGATGAGCACTGTGCCCAGCGTCACGTGCACGCAGGGTTAAGATTATGGGCGGTGCTGTGATGTTTATTCCTAAGCAACCGCCCATAATCGCGGGACCGCGCTTTCGGTGTAGTCACTGCTCCGCGCTCTTCCCATCTATTTCCTGCCTCGGGGCAAGATGGGAAGGAGGCGAAGTGAGGTCAGCAGCGCGCTTGCGCAGAAAGAAGCAGGCCGAGGGGGAAAGCGCGGTCCCGCGATTATGGGCGGTTGCTTAGGAATAAACATCACAGCACCGCCCATAATCTTAACCCTGCGTGCACGTCACCAGCGGTGACGCTGGGCACAGTGCTCATCCCCGAGAGATGGGCACTGGGCATGCGCGGGGATGGCTGGAGCAGTGGGCGGCGTCCAGAAGTATTGAAATCAGCGATGGGGGCGGCATACAGGACCAGGGGGCAGAATAACGGCCATCAGGCTGCCCGCCCCAGTGACGGATTTACAGAATCAGAAGCCAAAAAGGTACAACTTTATAAACACTTTTTTTTTTCGGTCAGAAAGTGGGCACAATCATAACAGGGACCTTTCTAGAATGCAGCCCAGGAGCTGCAGAGGGGGAATCTGTTAGGTTTTAGGGGAAATTTCTGCTGACAGGTTCCCTTTAATGTTAGGGAAATACCTTCCAGGACATTGAAGTGTACGTACGCACTGTTCCTGTGATGCCATGCCAAGATGCCATGTTGATTCCTTATCATTAACTCGAGTTCCCTCCGATGTTAAAGGATTGCTACAACATAACGATAATGTTGATGCATATTTCTGTTATTGTATAAGTTTCTATGACTATAGTTCTTATGCCTATGTACCATTGACTATATATATTCATGTGCTATTAAAATAAATAGTATCTTGCTATAAAGAATATTAGTATTCGTGCCTGATTAGGATATCAGTGAGCGCTTCGTAAGTACGGGCTTTCAGCCCCCTTTTTAGTAGAATTTAGCAAGACACTCCCGTAGTCACGCCATCCTCCCTTACAGTCCTCCCGTAGTCACGCCATCCTCCCTTACAGTCCTCCCGTAGTCGCGCCATCCTCCCTTACAGTCCTCCCGTAGTCGCGCCATCCTCCCTTACAGTCCTCCCGTAGTCGCGCCATACTCCCTTACAGTCCTCCCGTAGTCGCGCCATCCTCCCTTACAGTCCTCCCGTAGTCACGCCATCCTCCCTTACAGTCCTCCCGTAGTCACGCCATCCTCCCTTACAGTCCTCCCGTAGTCACGCCATCCTCCCTTACAGTCCTCCCGTAGTCACGCCATCCTCCCTTACAGTCCTCCCGTAGTCACGCCATCCTCCCTTACAGTCCTCCCGTAGTCACGCCATCCTCCCTTACAGTCCTCCCGTAGTCACGCCATCCTCCCTTACAGTCCTCCCGTAGTCGCGCAGTCCTCCCTTACAGTCCTCCCGTAGTCGCGCCGTCCTCCCCTGCGGTCCTCCCGTAGTCGCGCCGTCCTCCCCTGCGGTCCTCCCGTAGTCGCGCCGTCCTCCCCTGCGGTCCCCTCCATAGTCGCGCTGTCCCCCCGTAGTCGGCGCCGTCCTCCCTGCGATCGTCCTGCTGACTGTTTCCAGACACCGAGCACAAGTGCAGGATAAATAGAGAAATAAAGGAGAATGCAGATAAAGGGGAAATAGGAATAAAGAGGAGATAATCCGCAGCAGTGTGAATGGAGGAATTCTGCACAGGCGGCTTCTCACTGGCAGGAGACTCCTCGCTATAGAGACGGCGGCGCATAATGGCGGAGCCGAGAGGAAGGGAAGCGGCAGAGGAAGAACAGCAAGAAGAATGGAGGAGCTCCGTGTATCCGCCGGGGACTGACCGTCTGACCCGCCAACACCGGACACAGCCCCGGCCGCTCCTCCCGGGAACACGGAGCCTCCTCCTCTGAGGCCGCAGAATTCCGGGGCCTCCGCTGTGCGCTGCACTGAGGGGACAGCGGCGCTCCGGCCGGATGTGACGTCACACACTACGGGGTCCTCCTCCTCTGAGGCCGCAGGATTCCGGGGCCTCCGCTGTGCGCTGCACTGAGGGGACAGCGGCGCTCCGGCCGGATGTGACGTCACACACTACGGGGTCTCCTCCTCTGAGGGCCGCAGGATTCCGGGGCCTCCGCTGTGCGCTGCAGTGAGGGGACAGCGGCGCTCCGGCCGGATGTGACGTCACACACTACGGGGTCTCCTCCTCAGAGGCCGCAGGATTCCGGGGCCTCCGCTGTGCGCTGCACTGAGGGGACAGCGGCGCTCCGGCCGGATGTGACGTCACACACTACAGGGTCTCCTCCTCTGAGGCCTGGTGCGGGTCTTCGACCGGATGTGACGTCACACACTACGGGGTCTCCTCCTCTGAGGCCGGATGTGACGTCACACACTACGGGGTCTCCTCCTCCTGTGAGGCCGGGTGCGGGCTACGGCCGGATGTGACGTCACACACTACGGGGTCTCCTCCTCCTGTGAGGCCTGGTGCGGGCTGCGGTCGGGAGACTGAGGCTCTGCGGCTCCTCCTCCCCCGGGGCCCGGATGTTGCAGGTTTGGCCGCTGCTGGGTCTCCCCTATGTCTGGCATAGGGACATTGTATGGGAATTCCGCCCTCTTGTGTCTCCTGGAGGTCATTTCCTTACAGTCATGTGACTTTGGCTTCTTCTCTTGTTTGTGGCATTATCTCCTCTATGTGATCAGATTATGGCAGCACTAGGGCAGGGTCTGGCAGGTTTCCCTTATCCAACATGGCCGCTGCGGTGTCAGGCGCCCAATGAGCGCGCACTGAGAGGAGTCATGTGACTGGTGTCCAGGCTCCGCCCATCTGCGTGTATTGGTGGTTTCCCCTCAGTGCGGTCACATGGTGGATGCCCCGCCCATCTGCGTGTATTGGTGGGTTCCCTCAGTGCGGTCACGTGGTGTATGCCCCGCCCCTCTGTAGAGCGCGTCTTCTGGCTCCAGTTCTGTGGTGAGTGATTCTCCCTCTTCTCTCCTCACATGCGCTGCTGAGCGGCCTCCGCCCGGTGTCTGCTGCGCTGGGTGTGGGGCCGGTGCTGGGTGTGGGGCCGGTGCTGGGTGTGGGGCCGGTGCTGGGTGTGGGGCCGGTGCTGGGTGTGGGGCCGGTGCTGGGTGTGGGGCCGGTGCTGGGTGTGGGGCCGGTGCTGGGTGTGGGGCCGGTGCTGGGTGTGGGGCCGGTGCTGGGTGTGTGTGTGTGGGGGGTGGGCAGGGGCCGGTGCTGGGGGGGTGTGTGTATGTGTGTGTGTGTGGGGGCCGGTGCTGGGGGGTGGGGGTGTGTGTGTGGGGGGGCCAGTGCTGGGGTGTGGGTGTGTGTGTGTGTGTGTGGGGGCCGTGTTGGGGTGTGTGTGTGTGGGGGCCGTGTTGGTGTGTGTGTGTGTGTGTGTGTGTGGGGGCCGTGTTGGGGTGTGTGTGGGGGCCGTGTTGGGGTGTGTGTGTGTGGGGGCCGTGGTTGGGGTGTGTGTGTGTGTGGGGGCCGTGTTGGGGTGTGTGTGTGTGTGTGGGGGGCCGTGTTGGGGTGTGTGTGTGTGTGTGGGGCCGTGTTGGGGTGTGTGTGTGGGGGCCGTGTTGGGGTGTGTGTGTGTGTGGGGGCCGTGTTGGGGGGTGTGTGTGTGTGTGTGTGTGGGGGCCGTGTTGGGGGGTGTGTGTGTGGGGGGGCCGTGTTGGGGGGTGTGTGTGTGTGTGTGTGTGTGGGGGCCGTGTTGGGGGGTGTGTGTGTGTGTGTGTGTGTGGGGCCGTGTTGGGGGGTGTGTGTGTGTGTGGTGTGTGGGGGCCGTGTTGGGGGGTGTGTGTGTGTGTGTGTGTGGGGGCCGTGTTGGGGGGTGTGTGTGTGTGTGTGTGTGGGGGGCCGTGTTGGGGGGTGTGTGTGTGTGTGTGTGTGGGGGCCGTGTTGGGGGGTGTGTGTGTGTGTGTGTGTGTGGGGGCCGTGTTGGGGGGGTGTGTGTGTGTGTGTGTGTGGGGGCCGTGTTGGGGGGTGTGTGTGTGTGTGTGTGTGGGGGCCGTGTTGGGGGGTGTGTGTGTGTGTGTGTGTGGGGGCCGTGTTGGGGGGTGTGTGTGTGTGTGTGTGTGGGGGCCGTGTTGGGGGTGTGTGTGTGTGTGTGTGTGGGGGCCGTGTTGGGGGGTGTGTGTGTGTGTGTGTGTGGGGGCCGTGTTGGGGGGTGTGTGTGTGTGTGTGTGTGGGGGCCGTGTTGGGGGGGTGTGTGTGTGTGTGTGTGGGGGGCCGTGTTGGGGGGTGTGTGTGTGTGTGTGTGTGGGGGCCGTGTTGGGGGGGTGTGTGTGTGTGTGTGGGGGCCGTGTTGGGGGGTGTGTGTGTGTGTGTGTGGGGGCCGTGTTGGGGGGTGTGTGTGTGTGTGGGGGGCCGTGTTGGGGGTGTGTGTGTGTGTGGGGGGGCCGTGTTGGGGGGTGTGTGTGGGGTGTGTGTGGGGGCCGTGTTGGGGGGTGTGTGTGTGTGTGTGTGTGTGGGGGCCGTGTTGGGGGTGTGTGTGTGTGTGTGTGGGGGCCGTGTTGGGGGTGTGTGTGTGTGTGTGTGGGGGCCGTGTTGGGGGGTGTGTGTGTGTGGGCTGTGTGTGTGGGGGCCGTGTTGGGGGGTGTGTGTTGTGTGTGTGTGGGGGGCCGTGTTGGGGGGTGTGTGTGTGTGTGTGTGGGGGCCGTGTTGGGGGGTGTGTGTGTGTGTGTGTGTGGGGGCCGTGGTTGGGGGGGTGTGTGTGTGTGTGTGTGGGGGGCCGTGTTGGGGGGTGTGTGTGTGTGTGTGGGGGGGCCGTGTTGGGTGGGTGTGTGTGTGTGTGTGGGGGAGGGCCGTGTTGGGGGGTGTGTGTGTGTGGTGGGTGGGCCCG